>NW_027660428.1:27500-39104 GCF_963280865.1 Gymnoscopelus braueri | reverse complement strand
ACTTTAGAAGCCCCAACAGTACTGCAAGTGATGTTGTCAGTCAGAGGTCACAGATTGTGCAAAAACAAAGCGACGTGTTATTTTAAAGTACATCCGTAGGCAACGCACCGCACCGAACCCCTACCAGCTTAAAGGATGATGCCAATATTGTCTTCTGGCATCAAAATAGCTGAAACAGCCATTTGCATTAGAACACTTTTTTTTCACCCCAGTAAAAAGCGTTTTCTTTCAGTTCAGCTTCTCTAACACCCGCTGTGAAACAACAAATAAAACAACACCACCTTCACTGAGCACATCCTCCCAGGAAGAGAGAGAGAGAGAGAGAGAGAGAGAGAGAGAGAGAGAGAGAGAGAGGAGAGAGAGAGAGAGAGAAGAGAGAGAGAGAGAGAGAGATAACCTTCTAAAATAAAATAAAAACAGAGAGGCACTGAGGCGACTGGACTCACAGCACGACATCACTCTTTCCTTTGTACTTCTGGCTGGAGCCCAAACAATAATAATGTCCCCCATCTCCCTCCCGATGTGTTAGAGGTAAACAGTGCTAATGAAACACCACTGCCACGAAGAGAAAATGAAACCCATTCAGCTGCTGTATAAATACACCATAACTCTCATTACTGAGAGAGAGAGAGAGAAGAGAGAGAGAGAGAGAGAGAGAGAGAGAGAGAGAGAGAGAGAGAGAGAGAGAGAGAGAGAGGTGGTTAAAGAGACTATAACACCACGCCAATGCTGAAATATTAGGACGAGACGGAAGGGAAACAAAGTCGACCTGTCATATGGGAGATGACAGATTGAACGTGAAAGGGAGAGAAGAAAAGAGAAAGAAAGAGAGCTATGGAGAGCAGCAAGGAAAGAAAGAAAATAAAAGGCAGAATGAGGGAGGCTTATAATAAGAATGGAGGAGACAGCAGTGCTGAGATGAAGGGAAGACATTCATTTGTTCTTATATTTGTGCCGCAGATGGAACGAGAAGAAAAGGGAGGGAGAGAATACAGAATCGAGGCAAATAAATCATGGAGGATGAGAAAGAGAGGTCACCTGGGGAGAGAAGGAGAAAAGTGGGGGAAAGGAAAAAACGGATAGAGATGGACGGAGAGGAGAACGAGTGTAAACAGAGGACAAATAAGTGGGTTAATTTATTCCTGTATTGGTGGCATTAGACAGCCTGAACCAACACAGGTGTCAGATAGGAGAAGAGAGAGAGAGAGAGAGAGAGAGAGAGAGAGAGAGAGAGAGAGAGAGAGAGAGAGAGAGAGAGAGAGCAAACAACATGAGATGAAAGAGAGAGAAACACTGAAAGAGGGACCCATGGGAGAAAAGGCGTGAGTGGAGGGGGAGTAACCTAATTAACTATTAAGCTCTCCAGAGAAATGTCAGTCAATGCATGACTAATTATAAGATAACACCAGCAGTAGCCATTGACTGTAATGTGGCTAATTATTACATAAAATATGGGTTTGTTTCCCGTACAAACATTGCCCGGTCAAAAATGTCAAGGTCTTCTCGACACTCTGGATAATATATTTCACCATTAACTTTAACAGCTTTCCAATTTCCTACACAGCGTTGTACGCAGCTGGAACTGATCTCAGAAGAATTCGGTTGACATTATGAAGCTGCAATCCGTATGATTTATGTCCTACCTGGGATTTGAACCCCAATTTGTACTGTTGCTCCTTCAAGACAGATTCCCTGCTTGCACGGGGAGATACCGCACCTCAGCTTCAGGCACTACTGCTAAGCGTAGAGAGAACACCTCCAACCACTGCAGATGTACTAGTTATATATTGTATTAACCCATTAAGGCCTGAGGCCGATTCTACAAATGCCTTCTAAATCAGTAGTTCTCACACTTTCAATGTTTTTCCAAAAATGTTCAAAAATTGCAGATGTAGAGCTTGTATATCTGCTATTTTTGAATAGCCAACGCAAAAACATAAAATCACACAGATGCTTTCTCGTTTTTAATGGGATATTGTATTAATACACTCTACCTTACAGATTGGTTAACATAATGTTATTCATTAAAATAAGTTCAGGATTGCAGCTTTACCAGTCTTCCAATTGTCTAGACCAAGCTGTGGACTAAATGCTGCCGAACCTGATGTCCAATTGATTTAAAAAATGTTCCCTGTACAAAAATGACATTCATTGCAACAGCAGGGAGGTGTGTGCAATGACTAAAGCCACAGACGGTACCCATGTAAATGTAGCACCATAATTCAGTCTTTCTATAATTACAAATTACCATGCGCACCGGCACCAAGTAGTGAAACCTGCTGTGGATTTGGGTTGACAAGTTCAGTTTGCAGTTCCACTTAAACCAAGCTTAATTGGAGGGCTGAGGTTTTTGACGCTGTCAGCATGTATCACAACATGGCCTGGATCTATCCTCTATAGACGACAAAGACACTGGGATAGGAAAAAAGTTATTTCCTCTGATGTGTTTTGCTCTGTTCTGCTCTGGGCTTGTTTTATGTTTTTGGGCAGTTCTGTTCTGCTGTGGTAAGCCAATTCCAATTAAATAAAATGTTTAATTAGAGATATGAACTGTCTGATCATGAAAAATAAAATACCATAGCTCGTAGTGAGAACATTGGGTCTGTTTATTTACCAGCTGGCATTTTAGCGCACACACAAAAAGCCTCTTCTATCCACTGGTGGTGTATGTACCCCAGCTGGTCAGAGCCACTGTCTCTATCCTTCACTGTCTCCCTCTCAGTGTCCTTATTGTCTCAATGAGGAAAACTGCAGACTACACTGCCAGATGGCATAGGAGATGTAGTTATTTGGACAGTTTGAATGCAGGAGTTATGATATCATATTAATAGTCACAAAGGGTTTATCAGAACTCATGATGAAAAACTATGATAATACTCATTCTGTCACGTCAAAAGCCTCATCCCAGCCAACACCATGATTACAGAAGCATTTCAGTGTTGGTCAGTTAGTTAGTTAGTTAGTTAGTTAGTTAGTTAGTTAGTTAGAAGGTTAGTTCATCATTTGTTGGTTGGTTGGTTGGTCGACTGGTTCCAACCAGCCGACCAACCAACCAACTACCTAACCACCCAACAAATTAGTTAGTTAGTTAGTTAGTTAGTTAGTTAGTTAGTTAGTTAGTTAGTTAGTTAGTTAGTTAGTTAGTTAGTTAGTTAGTTAGTGTCCTGATAGCTCAGTCAGACACTAGCTCAGTCTGTAGAGCACTCGTCTTTAGACCACAAGGGCATGGTTCGATCCTGGGCACCGCCAACTCAGCGTATGAATAGCACGGCTTGGGTGGCAAGTCATGCGGTAGGTACTGGGAGTTGATGGTAGTTGTTGCGCTCCATCTCAGCAATCATTTCCTTGAGTTCTAGCGCACTGCGAATCGGGGATAGACTCCCGTGCTCTGGCTAATACAGACAATAATCCTCTCCGACCTACTTACTTAGTTAGTTCATAATTTGTTGGTTGGTTGGTCGACTGGTCCCAACCAGCCGACGAACTAACCCAGTTAGTTAGTTAATTGGTTAATTGATTAGTTTGCAAGCTACTTAATAACCAGCTTGCACATGCACAAACATGCACAAACACCCACGCAGCAAAGTCATGCTCAGAAACTATTTCCATGGTAACTCATGGTGGTGAGTAACAATGGTTGAGACCCTCATGTACCCTTGCTGGTCAGAGCCACTGATTCTATCCTACACGGTCTCCCTCTCAGTGTCCTTACTGTTGGTCTCAACAATAAGGAACACTGCTAAGAGGACCATACTACCAAATGTTATAAGACATGAGGTTATTTGGACTGTTTTAATTCAAGAGTTATTATATGAATACAGCTACAAAAGGTATATCAGAACTCATGATAAAAAACTAGAACGCTAACGTTCATTCTGTCACCAACATATTCCCAGCCAACAGCAATGCCTTGTTAGTTAGTTGGTTAGTTGGTTAGTTGGACAGACAGACAGACAGACAGACAGACAGACAGACAGACAGACAGACAGACAGACAGACAGACAGGGATCGAACAGGGAACCTTCCGATTCCAAGACGGCTCTTCTAGTCAGGGGATATTAAAAAAATATGGGAATACATTCCTTACCAAGAAATGTCTTCACCAATGTGTTCGTAAAGGTGTCTAGTAATACATCTCACAAAGACTGAATTTCAGTTTCCCTCTGGGAATCTGTGACAGCTGTTGAAAGTTGGGGTACCCTTTGAAAAAATTGCAAAATGCAACTCTGCTTTAAGTAGCATGTGAGGGGTCATGATTCTGAATCCATCGCAAGCATTTGTTAACCATCAAAACATTTCAAAAACACGCCATACAGTACAACTGTGCATGCTCACAGACAAACTCAGGGATTAAAGCAAAAGAAAATCTCATGTTTTAAATGTTTTCCCCATCTGGTTCTGTTTTCTGTGTCTATACCTCTGTGACTGCATGTCCTCTCTCCCCGCATCCTTAAACCTCCTCTTTGGCCTTCCTCTTTTCCTTTTACCTGGCAGCTACATTTTCAGCATCCTTCTCCCAATGTACCTCTCATCTCTCCTTTTCACATGTCAAAACCATCTTAACCTCGGCTCTCTTGCTTTATCCAAAAACCTTCTAACCTGGGCTGATCCTCTAATTTAGTCATTTCTGCTGTCCTTCCTTTTCACTCCTAATGAGAATCATAGCATCCTGCCACCTCATTTCCAGATAATTTTCTCCCTTCTTGGTGACCAATTTCTAAATTTCTTTACCTAGCCTTTGCCACCTCTCTCTTCCCCTTACTCATCCTCCTGCCTACTTTCTTCATCTCTCTGGCTGCCTTTCTTATCTCCTCCCTGAGCTCCACACAGCATTGTTCATTCTTCATCTTCCACCATTAGATGTTTTCTCTGTCTTCACACCCATAACATCAGCTCTCAGCACTTAACATACAGTAGGACTCAGCTACTCATACACTGAGCTGACGGTGCCCGGGATCAAACCTATGACCTTATGGTCTAAAGGCGAGAACTCTACCAACTGAGCTACCCGGACACATATGCTCTTGCTCATCACTCTGTGTCACCTTCTCTTCAACTCAACCTGTTGATATACTCTTCCTTGGATTATATCTGTACCATTTCTCCTCTCGTCCACCCCATGGTTAAACCCCCTCCAAAACTCATGGCCTTGCCCATTGAGATTAATAATCTCTTTTAGAAGGGAGACCTGGGCTACAAGCTATAATGGTGAAATGTTTCCTAAAATGTGCAAGAAATATAGATATGACTTGTTGATTTGGCGGCCATCTTGAAAAATGATGCCATATTGGATTTTTTGGGGAAAAAGGAAAAGAAAAAGCATTTTGTAAATGTTTCCCGCATAAGGTTAAGGGTACCCCAACTTTCAGCAGCTGTCACAGATTCCCCTCGGGAAACAGAATTTCAGTCTTTGTGAGATGTGTTACTAGCAGGGGTGCAATAGCCTGGTAAACCCTCCCTCCGGAAATCTCATTTCCATTTGATTTCAGGAGTGAGTCTGGCCTGATCCGCCTTTCTGCAATATTGGCTGTGCTGGAGTTGGGCGGGAGTAATACCGTTGACTGACAACCCCTTCAGCCAATGATATTTTTTCCCCTTCAGCCAATCAGCAGTTCACCAGTCTTAATGTGACGCAACGGGACTTTTGAGACAGCCATGCCCAAAATGGGTTGCCTTATTCGGATACATGGGTGTCACTGCCCGCCCCTACCGGTTCTCTAAATTTTTATTTTTAAATAGGCTTTGTCATGATTAATTGACCACATATATGAAGTTAAACAACTAAATTCTATCCAAACGATATCTTATAAGTAAATTCCGTGCCTCAAAATAGAAGTTAGAGAGCTTTTTGAAGTAAAAAAATAGCGGAGAATATAGCGGACAAGAAAAAGATGGCTGCCGTTCGTGTTTTGGGCTCACTCGAACTCGCCACCTGATTGGCCAACGTAAGCTGTCAATCACAGAACAATGAGCGACGACGCTGATAGGCTCGTCCGTTTGGCGTACACAGCCAATATTGCAGAAAGGCGGATCAGGCCAGACTCACTCCAGGAATCAAATAGAAATGAGATTTCCGGAGGGAGGGTTTACCAGGCTAGGGGTGCAATGCTCACTGGACGGCCTTGCACGCCGTGCCGGAACCTATTTGACCAGGAGCACGCGCAGGCACACGCATAGATTTAAAACTACTTTAATGCCGCACCTCAACAAAGTTTTCAAAGGCTCTCGACTCACACCAAGCGAATTAACATAGGAATAAGCCTAGATGCATATCAATTGTCCATTGTGTGACTTGCAGTGTAGGTGTTAAGCGACGTGCGCATCACGTCATTGAAATAGAGTGCAAGAACATACCAAATGAACATTGCATGCCTGGTTACTAGACACCTTTACAAACACATTGGTGAAGACATTTCTTGGTAAGGAATTTATTCCCAGATTGGAAAATTTTCCTGATAATATTCCCTGACTATTCTACCTCCTGAGCCACTGCTGCCCTAGTTAGTTATTTGGATGGTTAGTTAGTTGGTTAGTCGGTTAGTTGGTTGGTTGGTCAGTTGGTTGCAAGGTTAGTTTGAAAGTTGGTTAGCCACTTGGCAGTTAGCTAGCAACTTGCTTAATAACTTAAACAGACAGCTAGCAGCTCACGCACACATGCACACATGCACCCACACGGGAATATCAACTAAATGCAAATATATTTTGGCTAATACATGAATAACACATCTACTTTTAATTACAGAAAACACTTAATTGAGTGTTGAACCGCTCAAGTCACACTCAGGCGGTGGTGTGTTGGGGCTGGGATAATGTAAGGCTACAAGCACTCACATCAGAAAATGTATGCTGGCTCTCGGCTGACCACAACATACTTTTCTACAAATAAACTTTTGGTCACCTGGGCGAAGCTCAAAGGAACGAGCCAGATGGAGAGGATCAGAGGTGATGGATGGAAGAGCAGACAGAGAGAGAGAAAGAGAGGAGAGAGAGAAAGGAGAGCTGGAGAAGGAAAATGAGTTAATGATTGGTAGATAAAGCCCACGTGACTGAAGAGTCAAGACGTGGCAGTGATGGGGTATGGAGAGAGAAAGGAAGGAAGGGATGGAGGAAAGGATGGATGGCTAGATGGCAAGATAGAGGGACACATGGAGACAGCAGAGTGACAGAGAGGGAGAGACAGCAGGAGAGGGATTGTGGGAATAATCTTGGTCTGTTCTGCTGAATGTTTAAACAGGTGGCAAACACACTCGCACGCTCGCACGCAGGCACGCACACACTTGCACACACACACAGTCACTCTGTCCTGTCCAGTAAAGCTGCCCAGCCCTCCACAGTACAGTTTTCATGACAATTCAAGCAAGAGCTGCAGAGCTGCACATGTGCGTGTGTGTGTGCGTGTGTGTGTGTGTGTGTGTGTGTGTGTGTGTGTGTGTGTGTGTGTGTGTGTGTGTGTGTGTGTGTGTGTGTGTGTGTGTGTGTGGATGATTGACAGTGACAGATGTGAGGGAATTGTGTTCTTACTGTACAGTACAACAGTGTGCATTATCAGCGTGTGTGTGTGTGTGAGAACAACTCAAGCAGGCAGAACAACTACAACCACCACAGTTAAAACTCATTCATGTTTAAGCGGCCATTGTGTGCTATATAGTACAACATGATATGGCGTTGGAACAACAGATGTTCAGGAGGCGGGGATACACACCTTTACTCCGCCCCTTTTACCAATCTACCTGGCGCTATTTATACACATCAGAACTACCCAGAAACCCCTTACTCGCTTTTCGTACTTCGTACTCAAGCTCGTAGTTTCTGCATTTTGATCATGAGTTCACCGTCACTCGAACTATTCGCGTCCGACGACGACAACATCAGCGGGATCATCCCGAGGAGCCCGACGCCCATCACCAGGGGACGTCAGCCCTCCTTGATCTCGCCCAGTCAGCCCACCATCCCGTCCACTCAACCCAGCACTTCCCGCAGTACTAGAAGCAACTTACCTTCTAACCAGTCTGAGTCCCGCCGTTCCATCTCCCCCAGCGCCTCAGTTTCTTCAGCCTTTTCCAGGCGATCCAGCTTCTCCCTCCGGTCCACCATCGCTTCATCGCCCGGTCAGTCCACTCCAGCAAGGTCAGATCGGTCCCGTGCATCCACACACCATCGCCCGCAGCCCCGTGAACGGGAGCGGGGCCGACAACCCGCAAGAACCTCAGACCACCAACACCGTAGAGCAGCTCGGAGATCCCCGCCGGCTATCCCAGCTACGCTGCCGCGCCAGCGTCCCAGCGTCTCCAACCGCTCGCCTCGCGGTTCTTCCAACCCAAGCGCCCATAATCCGCCACCCGACATCAAGGACTGGACCACGGTGGGACTCCAGAAGCAGCTCCGTGCTCGCGGAATCGCTTTCCCCCGTTCCACCAACAAAGCAGGACTCTTCCAGCTGTTCACTGCAACACTGCCAGCTACAACAACAACACCGGGGCCTCCGTCGAGCCAGGCGCCGCCCGATGACGTCACGCGCCGCGTCTCCCGGTTCAGCGCGGCGATTCCTGATGACGTCACCCACCGCACCGGATCCCTCAGGGCTGGCCAAGCAGCGCCTGCACAGAACACCGCCTCCACAAGCCAGCCTGCAGCCATATCCTTTATTCCGCTCAATACTACTACCAACACTACTCCTTCTTCCGGCATTTTACCTGTCAATGTCAACCCTGTGCCTGCCCCCCACCCATTAATGTCTCTTCTGTCTCTGTTATCATCCCTTGTCCAGCAGGCTGCACTTTCACCCCCCCCCACACAACCATCCCTACATCCAACCCAGTTTTCTTCTGTTTCTGCTGCCACTCAAAACCCAAGCATTGCCGTGGCCACACCTGGCACCAGCGCTTCCCAGGCACCGCCTGTCTTCTTCTTCCCTCCCACGTATGCCACCCTGTCAAATCCGGTTGCCACAACCAGCGGTGGCATCGCTCCTCTTCCCCCCCCTGTTCTTTCCTGTCTTCCCCTCAATACCCCCTCCCCCCATCCACCCCCCCCCTTTTCTCTCTCCACAGCCCTACCAGTTGACCCACCGGCCAACACGCTGTCCAGGAACCCCCAACCAATCCCACCTGCCCTCCGCAACCAGATCCTTCAGGGCAACCATGTCGACCTGGCTTCCCTCCTCCGCCCCTCCGACAGCAACACCGAGCCACGGTTCCTGGACTGCGGCGGCATCCAGATACAACTCCGCAACTCCACCCCTACCCGTTCCGCTCCACTCACCGTTGCGGAGTTCTGCCTGGCTTTCGGCATCTACAGAGACGTTATCTGCTCCGTCTTCCCAGCCCGGCGACAGGAGCTGGACGACTACATGGCGGTGGTACTCGATCTAGCCATCCGTTTCGGAGGAATCCTCTTCCAGGAGTACCACCGCCAGTTCTCCTCCACAGCCGCTGCCAGGCTCCAGCAGTGGAACCTGGGCACCTACTGGGGTCGCCTAGACCTCGAGTTGTATTGCCGGCTCTCCGCAGGCAGGGTGGCAGAAACCTGCTCACTATGCGGCAACTCCGCCCACCCCGCCAGCTTGTGCGCGTTCGCAGCTCCCAGCCCCACCCCGGCTCCAGCCACTGTGGCCTTCCAGCCCCCAACTCCCCTTCCCTCCCCAGCTCCCCCTTGCCATCCCCCCACCCCCTCACCCATCTACCCAGCCAACAACCGAACCACCGACCGGCGTGGGCGCCCCGTTTTGTTCTGCGGCAAGAGCATGGTTTGTAATAACTTTAACGACTTAGGTTGCTCAGCCAGCTCGTGCAAGCTGCTCCACGTTTGCAGCCACTGCGGCGGAGCCCACGCCCGGGCCTCATGCCCCCAGAACCCCCCCAAACCCCCTAGCCCTAGCTAATTGCCCTCCACACCCCCCCCCCCTTCTAGTCCCGCCACACGGTTATAACACCACCACGCTACACTGCTCCCCAGTCCAGACCAGTTTTCACGTTTTTTATGGGGCTTACCAAATCAGACCAGCCATAATCTTTAGTTTAGTTGTTGCTCTCATTGTCTCTCTTTGGGGGTAACAGTCCATGTGTGCCGTGCCGACTACGCTAACAGCCGTCCAAGCCGCCATGCCGACCACGCTAACGACCTCCTCCCCAAAGACTCCAGGGTCTGCGACCCTCCCCGGAACCCCTTTCATTTCCCTCCATTATTCTATGTATCCAATATTCAATAAATACCCTAAACTTTCCATAAAGGTGTGTTTCTTTGCCTAGTGAAATGGCGTTGGAACAACAGATGTTCAGGAGGCGGGGATACACACCTTTACTCCGCCCCTTTTACCAATCTACCTGGCGCTATTTATACACATCAGAACTACCCAGAAACCCCTTACTCGCTTTTCGTACTTCGTACTCAAGCTCGTAGTTTCTGCATCCCTCCACCACCCCTTTCACCTCCACAGGTTGTGTTTTCCACTACTCCTTTCTGTTCTCCGTCTCTCTCCGCCTCCCTCCATCCTTTCTTCCTTTCCCTTTCTCAGGTTCCTGCTGGGGGTAACAGTCCATGTGTGCCGTGCCGACTACGCTAACAGCCGTCCAAGCCGCCATGCCGACCACGCTAACGACCTCCTCCCCAAAGACTCCAGGGTCTGCGACCCTCCCCGGAACCCCTTTCATTTCCCTCCATTATTCTATGTATCCAATATTCAATAAATACCCTAAACTTTCCATAAAGGTGTGTTTCTTTGCCTAGTGAAATGGCGTTGGAACAACAGATGTTCAGGAGGCGGGGATACACACCTTTACTCCGCCCCTTTTACCAATCTACCTGGCGCTATTTATACACATCAGAACTACCCAGAAACCCCTTACTCGCTTTTCGTACTTCGTACTCAAGCTCGTAGTTTCTGCATCCCTCCACCACCCCTTTCACCTCCACAGGTTGTGTTTTCCACTACTCCTTTCTGTTCTCCGTCTCTCTCCGCCTCCCTCCATCCTTTCTTCCTTTCCCTTTCTCAGGTTCCTGCTGGGGGTAACAGTCCATGTGTGCCGTGCCGACTACGCTAACAGCCGTCCAAGCCGCCATGCCGACCACGCTAACGACCTCCTCCCCAAAGACTCCAGGGTCTGCGACCCTCCCCGGAACCCCTTTCATTTCCCTCCATTATTCTATGTATCCAATATTCAATAAATACCCTAAACTTTCCATAAAGGTGTGTTTCTTTGCCTAGTGAAGTCCATTGTTATGTGCTATATATATATAATAAGTCCTATAGGACGATAATGGACACAACTGTGAAACAACTGTTTAATTGGGGTATTTAGACAAGCCTGTGTCATTCTTTATCCGGTGATTTTCATGTAGCATGCTTCGGTGTTACACAGTGTTACACGTTCCCAGTCAGTTGCTGTGTTGCTTGGTTGACATGGCGGTATAAGCGAATACCAAACAGAGATTGTCCTTAACATCCCAACCCCCAAGCGTTGTGATTGGTTTAGATGAGCACAGGCGGTGTTCAGATCAGAGGCCATGTGGAGCTTAGAACTATGGGTCCATTTTTATGTAAAGTCTTGTGTCATCAGCATAGCGATGGAAAGATATTCCATGCCTGCTGATGACACGGCCGAGATA
>NW_027660428.1:0-25000 GCF_963280865.1 Gymnoscopelus braueri | reverse complement strand
AGTGAAAGCAGCCGATCTACAAGCTCAGAAACACGTTGCTATCTGAAAAGTTTTGAGATTGTAGATCGTCTATTTTCAGAATGAAGTATGTCATACATTGCAAAAACATACCTTCTCAGATAAGCATTTCATGTTATCTTTATCAATTGCATATGTATTCATTAATACAGTCTTGTTGTTTGCAATGCACTTTAAATGAAGTCTCCACCAAGTGAGGCTTGAACCGGCAACCTTGATGTTGTGAAACATTCACTTAAGCGGGAAGCCATTGGACCAACAGACCTGATCCAGTGAAAACGGAGGTCAAACAGATGATACCATTTCACGCAAATAACTGAAAAATCATGGGTTTAAGTGTTTTTCAAACTGCTCAAAATTGCGGACAATCTAAGGGTGGAGAGAGAGACATGGAAAAGGAATAGATTGAAGAGAGAGAGACATGGAAACATAATAGATTGAAGAGAGAGAAAGATGGAAGTAGAATGGATTGATTGGACGTCTCAACCTATTGCCATTAACAGGAATCGATCCCTCAACCTTCGGCTTGACAGGCTGCAACACTACCTATAGTGCTATAGCTTTGTCTAGGCTGAGGTTGTCTGTTGAAGATAAAATTGAACCAGTGAAAGCAGCCGATCTACAAGCTCAGAAACACGTTGCTATCTGAAAAGTTTTGAGATTGTAGATCGGCTATTTTCAGAATGAAGTGGTCATACATTGAAAAGACATACTCTCAAATAAGCATTTCAGGTTATCTTTAACAATTGCACTTGCATTAATTGACACAAGTAAGACGCACGAACGCTGGAAGCGAACGCAGATTGACTGAGGCTGCTATATTTCAACCACACTGTAGTAGTGCACTCTGCCGCACTCTGCCGGCTGTATACAGGCAGTGCAGCTGCTGGCATTTCAGCACGGAGTTTCGAGTCACATGGGGGCGCGAGCCAATGAGAGCGTGAACACACACGGAAAGACCATAAATAAGGGAGAGACACACACAACCCAAGCACGGTGATATAGTAAGCTCCACTTGGTCGGAGGCCTCCTTCCGCTTTCGCAACAATCATGTTGTGTGCAATGCAACTTTAATGAAGTCTGCATCAAGTGAGGCTTGAACTGGCAACCTTGAGGTTTTAAGGCACACACTTAAGCGAGAAGCCATTGGAACAACAGACCTGACCTGGTGAATGAGAGAGAGAGAGAGAGAGAGAGAGAGAGAGAGAGGAGAGAGAGAGAGAGAGAGAGAGAGAGAGAGAGAGAGAGAGAGAGAGAGAGAGAGAGAGAGAGAGAGAGAGAGAGAGAGAGAGAGAGAGAGAGAGAGAGAGAGACGGAATAGATTGAAGAGAGAGAGAGAGACGGAATAGATTGAAGAGAGAGAGAGAGACACGGAAACATAATAGATTGAAGAGAGAGAGATGGAAGCAGAATGGATTGATTGGACATCTCAACCTATTGCCATTAACAGGAATCGAATCATCAACCTTCGAATTGACAGGCTGCAACACTACCTATAGTGCTATAGCTTTGTCCAGGCTGAGGTTGTCTGTTGAAGATAAAAGTGAACCAGTGAAAGCAGCCGATCTACAAGCTCAGAAAGAACGTTGCTATCTGAAAGGTTTTGAGATTGTAGATCGGCTATTTTCAGAATGAAGTATGTCATACATACTTCATACCCTCTCAAATAAGCATTTCAGGTTATCTTTATCAATTGCATATGTATTAATTGACACAATTACTGGTAGTGTCTGTTGATATTTATAAGTATTTCCGTCCATTATGAACTAAGCCTCTGTGTCCCGAACTACTCTAGATCACTGGTTCACAAACCATTTACCAATAAAGGCATTTTTGTGTCTCCTCGGAACGAAAACTAGTGAAAGTAGCCGATCTACAAGCTCACAAAACGTTGCTATCTGAAAAGTTGTGAGATTGTAGATCGGCTATTTTCACAATGAAGTTTGTCATACATTGCAAAAACATACTCTCTCCAAGAAGCATTTCATGTTACCTTTAACAGTTGCACATGCATTAATTGAGAGAGAGAGACATGGAAACATAATAGATTGAAGAGAGAGAGAGATGGAAGCAGAATGGATTGATTGGACATCTCAACCTATTGCCATTAACAGGAATCGAACCCTCAACCTTCGGATTGACAGGCTGCAACACTACCTATAGTGCTATAGCTTTGACCAGGCTGAGGTTGTCTGTTGAAGATAAAATTGAACCAGTGAAAGCAGCCGATCTACAAGCTCAGAAACACGTTGCTATCTGAAAAGTTTTGAGATTTTAGATCGGCTATTTTCAGAATGAAGTATGTCATACATTGCAAAAACATACCTTCTCAGATCTTTATCAATTGCATATGTATTCATTAATACAGTCTTGTTGTTTGCAATGCACTTTAAATGAAGTCTCCACCAAGTGAGGCTTGAACCGTCAACCTTGATGTTGAACCGAAAAGTTAAGTTAATGTCACTTAACACTTGCATGACTAAGCTATCAATATGACCGATTTTGAGAATTTAAAGTGGATTATCTTCTCTCATGAAGCTCTGAGAAAGTTCCCCTTTCATGACTTTTCCTAAATATTTGTTTCAAATCATCTCCGTTTTTTTTTTCTTCTGAAACGTATTATAAATATGAAATATATACCATATATACCATCCCAACCGTTATATTTTGGCTAAATTGACCGCTCTCCCCCTCTCTCCCCCAGGCAAGAGACTCTAGACCCCCGCAGAGCGGCCCGTAGACGAGCAGACTCAGAGTCCATGTTGCCATGTCTGCTTATTATAAGCGACTTTGGGCTTGTTTTTCACGTCTTTCTATTATTATTATTATAATTATATATATATTTTTATTAGGTCTTAGGTATTAGGTGCAAATTAGCCTCGGCTATAAACCCCATAATACAATGCAATGTTTTCCTTCATTTTGTGTTGTTTGTTTAATTCTGGACTTTGACTGACCTGTAACGAAGTAGCTACTAAATTGCACACATTTACATTATTCAAGGATGGATTTCAGTGCATTCCTCTGTAATGGCCGAAAGATTGGAACCTTTGTAGTAGTGTTATGTATGGAAGATGTCCTAACAGGTGCTAACGGTCCTCATGATGACATATAGGAGACACACAGAAAGGCACAATGTATGCAGTAACATTTTCATAGACCTGCCTGCTTATTTCTCTCTCAAAATTTGGCGACCCATTTTCTACTTTCCCTTTCACTGCAAAGCGGTGGAAAAAGATTGGATCTACAAGCATACAGCTTGTCACGCAGCAACTGTTTTATGCATGAAGATCAGATATTTTGCGCAGGATTGAGCACATTTGTGAGCAGGCCTGGTGTTTCAGGCATCAACTCGCGAGTTGAAAAACAGTAGAAACTAGCTAAATAACTTTTTTTTGGCTCTGATCTGATCAGCAGAAAGGATTATTCATTCATTTTCCTCCGTGTGTTTGATGACCCCCCCCCATTTTGAGCTATACCAACCTTTCAGCTAAACAGGCCGCTCGTTTCTATGGAAGTATTCCACAACGTGTAGCTAGCATAGCCTCGTTAGCTCGTTGTGGCGAGTGTCTTGCCTGAACAGCTACACGACGTCGTGACGTCTTTGTTGAACTGCAACATGGCGTTTGCACTTTCTTCATTTACAGCCCGTGCATCGACATAAACGTTCAGATTTCAAATGTAAAGTGCTTAACGCATGGCCACGGATGTTACAATTATGTACGGGCCCACATAAGTACACGTATCTTCCGTATTGTTCAATAAAAAGCATTTTAATCCGATCGGTGGCCATTTTATCCATTTGCTTTCAACTACGCGACCGCATCGGTTGGGAGGCGTATTGCACTCTTGATACATTATAACTATGAAAAAATGGCTGCCGATCGGATTGAAATGCTTTTTATTGAACAATGCTGAAGATACGGGTACTTATACCCACCCGAAGTGAATTGTAACATGTGTGGCCATGGGGTAAGCACTTTATATTTGACATCTGAACGTTTATGTAGATGTACAGGCTGTAAATGAACAAAGTGCATTGCAGTTCAACAAAGACGTCACGACGTCGTGTAGCTGCTTATTTGCCGTGGTGGGAAGTAACTAAGTACATTTACTCAAGTACTGTACTCAGTGGTGGAAAGTAACTAAGTACATTTACTCAAGTACTGTACTTAAGTACAATTTTGAGCTGTTTGTACTTTACTTGAGTATTTCCAATTTCCAATACTTTTACTTCTACTCCACTACATCTCAGAGGCAAATATTGTACTTTTACTCCACTACAATTATTTGAAAACTTTAGTTACTAGTTACTTTTCAGATATAAACTATGATATAATGAAACATACATTAACCACTTTAGCCCTATTTTATACCTCGGCTATTTTCAAATATTTAGTACTTTTACTTTTGGTACTTTAAGTACATTTTGATGCCAATACTTTTGTACTTTTACTCAAGTAAATTTAAAATTTTGGATTTTTACTTGTAACAGAGTATTTTTATATTGCAGTATTGGTACTTTTACTTAAGTACAGAATTTGAGTACTTTTTCCACCACTGACTGTACTGTACTGACAACGCGTCGCATCGCGACGTACATTGGCTATTTGAAAATTGCCGATCTACAAGCATGCATTGTGAGCTTGTAGATCTGCTATTTTCAAATAAATTAACGTTAACGAAATCAACACTGCATGGAAGTAAAAATGAGATCCCCACATACACAAATCACAAATCATGATGACATATAGGAGACAGATATAAATACACACTAACCTACTGCCTACACTTTCATAGACCTGCCTGCTTATTTCTCTCTCAAAATTTGGCAACCCATTTTCAACTCTCAGTTTTTTAGAAGACAATGGAACCCCCCACTGTTTGGGGGAGAAAGTGTGAACTAGTCTGGAGAACAGAGGGAGACAGTGGCCAATAGGATAGCCTGATTTGGGGATCAAAATGATCTTTTTTTCAGGCTTGGTGGAGGAGTATGAAACCTCAGTCATGCGAGTGTTAAGCGGGAAGCCATTGGACCAACAGACCTGATCCAGTGAAAACGGAGGTCAGACAGATGATACCATTTCACGCAAATAACTGAAAAATCCTGGGTTTAAGTGTTTTTCAAACTGCTCGAAATTGCGGACAATCTAAGGGCGGAGAGAGAGACATGGAAACGGAATAGATTGAAGAGAAAGAGACATGGAAACAATAGATTGAAGAGAGAGAAAGATGGAAGCAGAATGGATTGATTGGACGTGTCAACCTATTGCCATTAACAGGAATCGAACCCTCAACCTTTGGATTGACAGGCTACACTACCTATAGTGCTATAGCTTTGCCCAGGCTGAGGTTGTCTGTTGAAGACAAAACTGAACCAGTGAAAGCAGCCGATCTACAAGCTCAGAAACACGTTGCTATCTGAAAAGTTTTGAGATTGTAGATCGGCTATTTTCAGAATGAAGTATGTCATACATTGCAAAAACAGACCTTCTCAAATAAGTATTTCAGGTTATGTTTAACAATTGCACATGTATTAATTGACACAATCATGTTGTGTGCAATGCAACTTTAATGAAGTCCACATCAATTGAGGCTTGAACTGGCAACCTTCAGGTTGTGAGGCACACGTTTAAGGGAGAAGCCATTGGACCAACAGACAAGAACCTGTGAAAAAGGAGATCACACAGATGATACAGTTTCACGCAAATAGCTGAAAAATCCTGGGTTTAAGTGTTTTTCAAACTGCTCAAAATTGCGGACAATCTAAGGGCGGAGCTTACTGGTCAACGTGATACATGTGTTCCTCATGAGTCAAGGCACATGTGTAAACAGGTTTAATGGCTGTCGGCCAAACGAGGCATGACTTTTGCCTGTTTAAAGTTTGCACTTTCATAAAATCGCTATAGCGCCCCCCTTTGACCAATTGGAGTAAGATTGGTTTCAGTAATATTTGGAATGACCCTCAACATTAACGCAAAGTTTCAAAGAAATGTGAGTCTGCATGTATGTGTTAGGGGCAGATGAATAATTGTCATAAAACTGCAATATTCATTGGCTCATTAAAGCTTCATTTTTTCACTTATGGAAAATCTTTGCTGCTTGTTTGTCGGCATAGGTCCAAAGTTCATGTGTAAAACGTTTCGTGCAGATTACTCAAAAATCCCAGGAGGAGATAGGTTTTAACTGTTTTTCATATAATTCAAAATGGTGGGAGATCTAAAGGTCAGAGGTCAAAAGTCAGAGGGTGAAAGTTGTTCAGCATGAAGAGACGCATATGTGTATCCAAGTTTTATTGCTGTAGGTCAAACAGGGCATGAGTTATACCTGTTCAAAGTTGGCATTTTCAATTGAGTGCTATAGCGCCACCTTTTGACGAAAGATTGTGAGATTTATTTCTTGATAGTTTTTCATGACCATCTACCATATGGCAGAGTTTCGTAAAAAGCGACAGCACGGTTCAGCCAGAACTGCGAAAAGTGGCGGAAACAGAATACCTACAATATTAAAACAGGTCCAGAGCTGAGCTCTGGCCCGTAATAATAATAAACTTTATTTGTATAGCACCTTTCATGACATGAAATGCAGCTCAACGTGCTTTACAGAGCAAGAATACAATTACAGTTGCAACCAATTTAACAATAAAGCAAAAAATAAAATAAAAGCAAAAGCATAAAACAACATTAAAATATGCAATACAGTGAGGACTTAAAAATCAACCAAAGAATCAGCTAAAAGCTGATTCTTTGGTTCTATGTGTATTCTATGTGTGATTCTATGTGTATAATGCATCATGAACATACTTATAAGGCATTATAATCTTCTCATAACCCGTATAATCAGATTTACAAGAGCTCATAAATACTCATAATGCTTTATTACCATAACCATAACACATTATAAGGCATTTTATAATGACTTATAAGTATCAAGTGTTATAATACTTCATAATTGCTGCCAAACTGGTAACAACTATGCATCCCAAATTATTTCTCATAGTTATAATCCATTATAATCAATTGATAATGCTTTATTATCTCTGTTATAATGTGTCATAATTACTATAATGCATTATTATAATGCATTATACTACGATTATAAGTTATTATAAGCGGTCATTTGTTACTTTATGATTATTTGATGAGGCTTTATTATCACGTTTATAATGCCTTAATATCACACAATAAGGCATTATACTGTGATTATAAGTTATTATAAAGTGAACATTTGTAACATTATGATCATTTTATAAGATGTTATTATTACATTTTTATCGCCTTTAAATCACTGTAATAATGCATTATAATTACTGTTATAATGCATTACACTATGATCATAAGTTATTATAAGTGGCCATTTGTTACTTTAAGATCATTTAATAATGCTGTATTATAATGTCTAAAATGCCTTATACTCACTGTCATAACGCATTTTAATCACTGTTATAATGCTGTATTATCACTTATAATGCACTATAACTGTGATTATAATACATTATAGCAGAGCATTATCAATTGATTATAATGGATTATAACTATGATAATTAATTTTGGGTTGCAAAGCAAGTTTTACAAAGTGGGGAGCAATTATGAAGTATTATAATACTTGACATTATAAGTCATTATAACATGTTGTATAATGTGTTATGATTGCATTATACGTTGTTATGAATATGTATAACTGTAATCATCACATGTTATAAGCATAATACAATCCATTTATACTTGAACTTATAAGTCATTATAATAAGCTTTATAATGTGTTATGGTTATGGTTATAAAGCATTATGATTATTTATAAGCTCTTATAAATGTGATCATAACGGATTATGATCAGCATTACAATGCCTTATAAGTATGTGTATAATGCGTTATACACGTGGGATGCATAGCAAGTGCTACCGAAATAGCTTCTCCATCAACACTCCCAATCATTAAAATACATTGTAGTAAATGTAACAATTACTATTTTGGTACACCATAACATGTTTGATCAAAACCTTGTTCATACAGTATGCAATGCAAGTCTCTCCTACCCTGTCTCCCTCTCAGCTTTCCTACTATCTGTCTCTCCTACACTGTCTAACTCTCAGCTTTCCTACAGCCTGTCTCTCGTACACTGTTTCCCTCTCAGTGTTCCTGCCATCCTGTATGGTATTTCTGTCATAGTGGAGAAAGTCAGTCAGTCATCCAGTTCTACTAACTGTATGTGCTACAGTACATCTCTGCCCCCTCCTTTTCTCCCTCTACGCTATAAAATATCTTGGCTTTGTCATCTGCTCACAAGTTCTCCCATTACTGTTATGCAGATGACACTCCACTGTTTTCCCTCCTCCTGCCCTCTGCCACTCAGGTTGAAGAGTGCATCGCTGCATGCCCAGCAGCTGACATCTCACTGTGCCACCTCAATCTGAACACAGACAAGCATTCACTTGCTCCTGTAGGTTTACACTTTATAACATTCGAAGGATTAGACCCTTCCTCATTCAGGAGTCTGCCCAGCTCTTTATCCAGGCCTCAGCCATTTTAAAGCTCAACTTCTGTAGCTCCCTCCTTACTGGCCTCCCGGCATGCTCACTTAAGCCCCTCCAAATGATCCAGAATGCAGTGTGCAACGTCTCCCACCTTTTCTGCTCCCTCCATTGACTCCCGGTTGCTGCCCACACGGAGTGCAAAACACTGAGGTTGGCCTGCAAGGCAACCAAACGCATTGCACCCCCATAACTTCAAAGTCTGATCCCACCCTACAACCTCTCCCACTCACTCTGATCTGCTAACACAGGAAAGCTGTCTGAACATTCCCTAAAAAACCCGGGACCACACACCACACGTCCCAGACCTCCCTCCTGGCTCCCAAACTGTGGAACAAACTCCCCATTGCAGAACTGCAGACTCACCCCCAATTTTACGCCGTAATCTGAAGACTCACCTCTTCAGATTCCACCTCACCCCTGAGCACTCACTATCCCTGTACTCCTTCCTGCCACCTTCTGCCTCGATTGATGCTAGTGATTGACCAAGATATGGCTAACATGTAGAGACAGGACCTGGTCACTCGTGCTCATGTGTTCTTGTTTTTACTTAGGTTTGTTGTTCTTGACCACAAGGTTAGGCATGTAGTTTAGATTGTGTTTTAAACAAGTTTTCTTAAACAGAAATAGGTTCATTTTTTAACGGGTATGCATAGTTTCAATGTACATACTGTTATTTCGATATTGTTTAGACTGTTTAGACTGATGTAAGGTTTTTGGTTTGCCTGAGATCCTAGTTTCTTGAGGCACTACACTGTCTCTCTGCATTGTATGTATGTGATTACCTTGGTTATTTTAAGTCGCTCTAGATAAGATCGCCTTCTAAATACCAAACCCCCCCCCCCCAAAAAAAAAGTACTGTAATAATACATAGCTACATACTGTAATATATTCAATATAAAGTTTATGTGCGTGTGTGTGTGTGTGTGTGTGTGTGTGTGTGTGTGTGTGTGTGTGTGTGTGTGTGTGTGCGTGCGTGCGTGCGCGTGTGTAAACTCTTCCCCACTCCTTCCCCACTCCCCCCCCCCTCTCTCTCTCTCTCTCTCTCTCTCTCTCTCTCTCTCTCTTTCAATCCCATCGCAGCTTTTTTTTAGCCCATGGAACCAAAGGCACATCATATTTTTAAGAAGTCTTATATCTGAAATATGGCTTCTCTCTCTCTCTCTCTCTCTCTCTCTCTCTCTCTCTCTCTCTCTCTCTCTCTCTCTCTCTCTATCTCTCTCTCTCTCTCTCTCTCTCTCTCTCTCTCTCTCTCTCTCTCAACGCACACTGTACAGGTTGATTTCACAGCTCTGTATCAGGCTAGTGTTTTTACTCAGGCTTGGCTAATAGGCCGCTGCTATTGGTTGAAAGCCTGATCCGGGTGATCCCCAAGGACCTATCAGAGCTGAGCACTGTCTGGGGAGAATGTACTGATGCACTCTGGGTAGCCTGCTGGGACCCTAGTAGGAATGGGAAGTCAGTGTATAAGTGTGCTTGTGGGCACTCATGCATGTAAGTGTGTGTGTGTGTGTGTGTGTGTGTGTGTGTGTGTGTGTGTGTGTGTGTGTGTGTGTGTGTGTGTGTGTGTGTGTGTGTGCGTGTGCGTGTGCGTGTGCATGTGTGCGCGCTCGTGCGTGCGTCCGCAAAACATTTGTGTGTGCACGTGTGTCTGCATGCCTTTTTATGTTTGTACAGTATCTGTGTGTGTGTATCTCTCTGTATACACACCCTGCACAGAGACAGGAGTATAGGGACCAATGAATGTATACTTCACTGTGCTCTAACTAGATGGCCGGCCGTGTAAAGTGTCCAACTTGGGATGTGTGTGTTGCGGAGCAGCTGGGATTGAGCACCACGGTATTTCTTTAACAACACCAGCTGCCTCAGGGACCAGGACACCATAAGATATAGTACCTGTACTCTGGAAGCATAACTCATCTGAATTTTAATCCGATTTCTCATTTCCCCTGTTACCAATATATATGATGTGATGAGACTATAACTTATGATACTTATGGGCCCTTTTTGATTGCAACAGTAAAGGGCCTTTAGAGCACTTTTGTGGTGCTAAAGTATAGGGGAACTTTGGATGTCTGAAATGCCAGTTCTGCAGAGTTCTGCTGGTTGTTGGTACCTATTCGATGTGGCACATACAGATGTGCCATTCCAGAACTTCAAAGGCCCTGCAATTGGCAATTCATGGCCAAATCAGTGGGAAATCCACACCTTTTCATGGAGAAAGTGGGACATTTGCCAGCTGCTAAATGGCGGTGTAGGTGTGAAATAGCTTTTCAGGGGACTTTCAGGGAAAGATCAGGGAAGTGTGAAGTTCTGAAATGGCTGAAATCTGTGTCGCTGAATGGTTGCACACTTGACGTAACTCAAGCGACCGATGTTAAATCGTAACTGCTGTGTTTTGAATGAATTTATTTCTAAGCAATTTGCTGCTAGAAGAAGGAATATCATCATAATGGAGAAAATTAAGGGACCAAGGAGCAACGATGAGATCCAGGCTCTCACGGTGAGGTCAGCCGCCCTTTCCTGCCATCACTACAGCCGTTTCCTAAGTCAAAACCTGCAACTAGATATCCACTAGTATCCATATCCAAGGGTCTGTACAGGGCCCCCCTCCTTTTTCCCCACTACAACTAATCTCCCAATCTTCCGCCGTTATCTGAAGACTCACCTCTTCAGACCCCACCTTAGCCCGTAGCACTTGTGGCTGTGGCATACAAGCAAGCATGCACAAACGACACACACACACACACACACACACACACACACACACACACACACACACACACACACACACACACACACACACACACACACACACACACACACACACACACACACACACACACACACACACACACACTCTTGCACAGACCATAATTAAACCTGCATTTTATATGCATGCATGCACATCTCTGTGTTATTTGTTTTCTATTTTCTGCCCTACTTGTATACGACCAATCAGCAGTCTTCATTAGCACAGTACCCACAATGCCCTAGTGGTTTGAAATGCCAGCCCTAACTTGTCCTTCACACTCTCTCTCTACCTCACTGATGTAATTTCTCTCCCTCCCTTTCACTTCCTTTTTCTCTCTTTCTGTTTTTCTGTTGGTGGGAACTTTGAAGGCATATCAACACATAGCTGATGAGATAAACAAGGTTTGTGGATTCTGTGCATGTGTGTCAATGAACTGAGAGCTAGGCCAGAGAGAGAGAGAGAGAGAGAGAGAGAGAGAGAGAGAGAGAGAGAGAGAGAGAGAGAGAGAGAGAGAGAGAGGAGAGAGAGAGAGAGAGAGAGAGAGAGAGAGAGAGAGAGAGAGAGAGAGAGTCCTCCATGTTGGACAAACCTCCAAAAGCTTTGCGTAGCATTGTCCCATTTGCATGAGGCTTGGAGCTGTGTGGGAGCTTTTCATTCTGTTCTCTTGCCTTTATTCCCTCATATAAACACAATAGAAGCCTGCTAAATGAGCAGACCCAACAAAGCAAGCAGTCCGCCTTTCACAGCACGCCCCGTCATTGTTGACTTATTGAAGCAATTAGCCATGGCGAGGAATACTCATTACACTGTGATGGAGCAGAAATTAGTTTGAATTATGAATAGGAGTCATTGATGCTGATGCGCATGTTGTTGCTTTCTTAGTTGGAGGAATCGACTGATGGGCATTTTCGCCCTTGCCTTTCCTTAACCAGGGTTAGATTTGCTCGGTAGTAATCCATGCCTCTGCTTTTGATATGCCCAACACGCCGCATTGCGACACATTGTGAGCGTGCCGATTGGCTAATTACAATTTGTCATTCATACCCATTAAAACCGGGAAAGCATCTGTGTCATTTTAGATTTTAACCACTTCAATCATATTTTATTCTTTGGCTATTCAAGAATAGCAGATATACAAGTCATCATAGCGCGTCACATCGTGCCGCGCTATGAGCTTGTAGATCTGCTATTTTTTTAAAGATTTGTGCAAATCTTTGAATATACGTTTTTCAGAAAATTGTCAGGATATTTGTAGAATGGGCCTCAGGTCTTTTAATGGGTTAAGTGGTTAACTGAGAAGAGCAGTAAGAAAGCTGATAGGGGAGATAAGTGCATTCTAGAGGGGAGGGTAGGGGAGGAGAGAGCTCTGGAGGGACCAGTGTCTCAACCGCTTCCTCTGTACATAGCTCAATAGGTGATGATGAGTGTGGAACTGTAATTCTCTCAGTCATTTGAAACTGTCTACTAAGGCATGCTTTGTATCCCCATAGCCTATACCAGTGGTTTTCAACCCTTTTCATGCCAAGGTCCATTATTTATTCGGCATTTGAGCCACAGGCCACCATTTGATGAGATTTAACCCATCTCAGACCTAAAACTTCGAATATTTTGTTGTCGTTGGATAAGATATTGTCCACAATTCCATGCTGTATCGATGTGGTACCATAGGAGAGATAACAGGTAAACGTTGATCAAAATAACAATTCTTTAATTAAGTAATGCAGATGTTTGACGATAATTTAACTCTTGAGAGTGTAAAATTAAACCAAATGTCCATTGGTTTCATTTTAAGGAAAATTATCTATAAGGGTCCATTTGGTTAACAACTCTCCATCATTTAGCTGGATTTAACCTAGAACCCCCCTCAAGGACCACTGGTGGTCCCCGGACCACTGGTTAAGAACCACTGGCCTTTAGAGATGGGATTCAATTCAATTAGGTTAGGACCCTAAGTTTGAACTTGAAATAGCTTGAAGTACACCATGCTGACAGTCAAGGTTTCAAGGCTTCTTTATTGGAGGGACAGCGAGTGCATTTTCCGGCAGCGGCTGCTGCCGGTGGCGGCGGCGGCGGCGGCGGCTGGAGCTGCCGGTGGCGTCAGCTTTGGGAGTGTGCTGCGTTTGTGTAACGCAGTCCCCACCAATATTATTTACGATTCTGTGCCTATCGGTACATAACTCGGACGGCGCTTAGTCGAATAGCAGACCATCGGCCGGTCGTCGCGGGCACTCGCGCCTGGAGGCGCTCGGGCGCGACTCCTTGGCCTCAAGGTCTGCTAATTCGGCGCGCCTCCGCCATGGTCCAAAACTATACTTTATCGGCGGAAAAAGAAGTTGACTGCCGCTCCTCCACCGGCAGTTCCGCGACTGCCGCTCCTCCACCGGCAGTTTCCGCGGCAGTTCCGCTGCTCCGCCGCTCCACCGCCGGCAGTCACTGCCGGGAGCTGCCGCTCCTCCACCGGAAGTTCCGCGGACGTTCCGCGGCTGTTGCCGCTGCCGGAGAATGCACTCGCTCCTTCTGCTTTATTGTTACGTCTTGTGAACAGATACATAAGGGTACAAATCTTTTGTTCTGGTTCCTCAGACATTGTAGCAGACTAGCAGCATTAAAATAATATGGTTTTACTGTACCATTTCCCAAACGTATCTGGCCAGATCGTTCATATGCCAGATTGGAGGCGGGACAATGAGGCGGAGCTAATGAGACAGGGAAACAACTGGGGGAGACAGAAAGGACAGCCCAAAGCCGTGTTCGTTGGAGAAGTGTCGTAAATGGCCTATATGGTCCACTGGAGCCAAGTAAGGCATGTGAAACCTCTTCAGATTTAAAATATGCCTTCTTTCTTTCGGCCTGGGTAATGTTTGGAAATGAGGAGCATTCTGCAACAAAAAACAAAGCAGGACAAGATGGTTTCAGTATAATGATCAATCAAACAAGGACAACATATTGTACATAGAAGGTACTGTTGTCCTCAGTCCAAAAGAGCCATATTCAGAATCAGATTTCCTTTAACCCAATTGCATAGGAACCGCCAGAATATGATGATCTTAAGTGCAATCAGAGATTGAGTAAATGGAACATAATTACCTTTAGCTCGGTCAGACAAAATGCACATAATCATATGAAAGACGAACCAATCAGCAATGAGATAACCTTTGTTCCGTTTTAGAGGGACATAAGCAGCTGGTGGTTGTGTGTCTGCTGAGCTGGCCATGTCATAATGTGAACAGATATTAACCCTGTGTGTGTGTGTGTGTGTGTGTGTGTGTGTGTGTGTGTGTGTGTGTGTGTGTGTGTGTGTGTGTGTGTGTGTGTGTGTGTGTGTGTGTGTGTGTGTGTGTGTGTGTGTGTGTGTGTGTGTGTGTTACTTGACATTTCAACCTGACTCTAATTGAATAAATATGGAGTTTCAAGAACTAATTGAGTTGATCTGAAGAACCCTTGGTTTGATTGGTTATGTGCAAATCAAACACGCCCGCACGCACGCACGTACGCACAAAACGCATGAAACGCACACACGCACGCACACAACTATGATTATTGTGATTATCGACTATGTACTATGCCAAATGCGATGTTTGTTTCGGTCAGTGCAGCAGTACAGGGACAAAGCATTGATTAAACAATAAAGAAAGGAACATAGACATACACAGTACCCATAATTCTATGGTGGTTTGTTAGAGCACCGGTCAGCTCTCTCTCTCTCTCTCTCTCTCTCTCTCTCTCTCTCTCTCTCTCTCTCTCTCTCTCTCTCTCTCTCTCTCTCTCTCTCTCTCTCTCCTCTCTCTCTCTCTCTCTCTCTCTCTCTCTCTCTCTCTCTCTCCTCTCTCTCTCTCTCTCTCTCCTCTCCCCCCTCTGTTTGTCTCTCTTGCACAGACAATTAAAATCATCCTTGACCTTCACGCAGCAATGACAGCTGGACTTCTGAGTGGGAAATGAATGCCATTCACTTGCAAAATAATGACAACCCACTTACTCTGCCAGTCACTGACACAAGCATTCAACCACTGGACGGCTTTTCAACCAGTTGCTTTTTCGAATTCACACGTTTTAGAGGCTGAAATACGTTACAGTGGGAATTACAATTCATAAATGGCATTTAGAAATGAAAGTTAATTAAGCACGTAATAGTAATTACATGAGCGATCCGATTTAAATGGCTGATGGGTAAAAGCCCAGCAGTTCTCTGTCATACATGACCATACTGGGCCCTGGAATCTAATTATGCAAGAGTGATTAGTGTTGTATCTAATCTAAATGCCTGCATTGTGGCACTGACCCCTTTAAACTAACTGGTTCACTGTAATGTCAGGAAACTAGGCATTTATTCCTGATCCCTATAGAAACAGCATCAGTGAAATGTCTATAATGTCTATCGTGTATGTATGTCCATCTTACTATCATTAACCACTCTAACCCCTGCATCACAACATTGGGCATGCCATTATATGCAGAAAATAATTGTTGCCTGAGGATGAGTTGTTCCTCGAAAATATATTGCAGAGTAATCTGAATCTGTATATTGTTAAGCCTTTTGAGTGTCACAGAAATAAAAATAATCTTTTCAAAATGTTGAGAAAATAGCAGCAACAAGTCACAAAGTGATGCATTGTGAGCTTGTAGATCGACAATTGTCTTACTATTGTTTTTTTGTTTGTGTGTGTGTGTGTGTGTGTGTGTGTGTGTGTGTGTGTGTGTGTGTGTGTGTGTGTGTGTGTGTGTGTGTGTGTGTGTGTGTGTGTGTGTGTGTGTGTGTGTGTGTGTGTGTGTGTGTGTGTGTGTGCGTGTGGTTAAGAAGCTCTAGGCCCTATTTTCGCCGGCGCCTTACCCATTATCCCTAAACTTCATTTTTAAAAACATTTTCAAATAGTTCAACTAGCCGATCTACCGACAAGTTGTGAACTTGCAGAGCTTGTACATGTGCTACTTATGAACATTTTTTTTAAATCATTTTGCAAAAGCATTTTGTAGAATCAGCCTCAGGTGTTAATGGGTTAAGCGGTTAAAGTGGCTGTGCTTAGGATTTGGACAGTGGTCCTTACAGTACGTCTTAACCATACAGTGGTGGCACTGTATCATAAAAGTATAATAGATTTGTTCCTATTTTCCTATAGTGTCCCACCACACAGCAGCACATCACTGCAGAGTACAGGACTGTACACGGTGTACCATCTCAATAGACTGTGTCTGCATGGCTGTTCGGTCCAAACGGATACAGCTGTATGGACCTGAGCGGCAGTGCCAGGGGAGAGGCAGAGCTCTCTGCCAGCCTGGCCTGCCAGCTAACAGGCTGTGTGCCCTTGGTCCCGTGGCTGGGCACAGTACCTATTACCTACCGCCTGTCACACCAAGGTAATAGGTCCGCTGACCTTGAGTTAATTGGTCCGCTGACCTTGAGTTAATCCCAAGACCGGGAAAAAAATATATAAAAGCTCATAGCGCGGCACCGAATGACACGTTATGAGCTTGTAGATCTGCAATGTTTTGTGCAAATCTTTGAATATGTTTTAAAGCGAACATTTTTAACTCCGATCTGTGCTTCAGGGGGTCCCTGGAACAACATATTTTTAGATGGGGGTCCGTGGCCAAATACATTTCATTTTGGGGGTCTTTGACATGGAAAGGTTGGAGCACCACTGATACAGTATATCAACATACTGTATTGTTACAGTAGGATCTAGAAAACATTTTTAGATATGTATTTGGCCGCGCACCCCCATCTCAAAATTGTTTTGTTCAAGGGACCCCCAGAAGCAAAGATTTGAGCTACAAATGTTCGCTTTACAAAAATATATATTTAATAAAACGGAAAGAACGCAGTAACTCCGAAGAGTTGACAAATGTAACCAAATGGACCTGTACGGGTCCATTCTGGTTCCATTTGTCAACTCTGCAGCGTTAAATGAAATCTATAGATTTTACTGTGATGGGACAGAGCAGGGGAAAATAGAGCATGTGACTACGATAACACAACCCAACCGTTGGCATTGTGGTAAATGGTAAACACTCATCACACTATATCACCGCCGGCGAACCGGCGACCTACAGTATTGTTTGATTGGGGTTTTCCATATTTTTCTTCTCCATCTGTTTTCTCGGAATTAATATCTGTTTCTCCATCATTCACTATCTCTTTCTCCGTTGTCTAAGACTGTAATATCAGCCACACTATTACAATCTGACACAAACCATATATCTGTACTGGAACGAGCTTAGAGTTAATTAGAACAATAGAGGATTAACGACGTGATATGATCTCGTTTTTTCCATGGTATATTAGAGCATGTTAGCTGTTAGTTCAAAGTGTTCTTGTAATTGATTAAAACATAGTATGGATTGGGAAACAATGTTAGCTGCACATGAGTGCAGACAGTTACTTAGTGTGTTCTCTTTTGATCAAGAAACTATCATTTGGTGCAGCGGGTTTCAGATAACATCCATCTTTCTTCTAGTAGCCCATCTGTCTCACCTGTCTGCCAGACATGCAGTCAGTGGGATGGAGATAGTGCTTGTTTTTATTCCCACCTCTGAGGAGTGGGTGTTAGGTTGTGGACTGTTCACAATAGCTGTCCCTGTAAGAGGACTGAAACGAGCGTTCCCCCGAGTTCTCAAAAGATAAGTGCATGCAGAGGGAGCATTGTTGACAATAGATAGACAATTGACAATTTAGGCATTTAGCAGACGCTCTTAGTCAAGAGCGATTTATAGTAAGCAGTAATACATCAAATGCATAGAAATAGTAATCTAGGATCATAGGTAAATCAAGAATCATCAGTCTAAACAGTATGATATAAAGAAAAAATATACTCTGTACATTGAAACTATACACACTAGTATGCCACGTCTACAAATGACCTGTCATCTGTCTTCATAACATGCTATCTGTACACATGCTGTGTATGTTGGTACACTGTAGCCACTAGAGTGTACCAGCGTACCAACTATAAATAAACGCTCCGGGTGAGGGGGGTAAACAACACTATTTCTGAAGAACAGGGAGGGTAAACAGCGTTTACCAGAGTTCACCCTCCACTACACCCTGAACACAACGCAATGCAACGCAATGCAATGCAACGCAACGCAACGCAACGCAACACAACACAACACAACACAACGCAACGCAACAAAACTGGCAGGTGTTCAGGATGAGAAAAGACAGTGAAAGTCTTAGATCAGGCTGTGTCTTCTCATGCAGGAAAGTTGAGAGAGTTCACCCGCTCAATGTTCAAGCTCTTACAGTGTACTGTTGGTCTGTCCTCTAGACTTAATTCTGCTCAGCTTATTTAGCCTCCTCCATTACTGTAAGTCTAATTACAGGTCTATACCTGCCATTAGACTCAAAAGTACCATTCAAAGCTAGGCTTGTCACTGAAGCGTGGAATAAAAGCAAATTAGACACCTCAACGGTACTGGTAGAGTACAAGATTGTGCATGCGTGCGAGAGATAATGTGCATGTTGATGGGCGTATTTGTGTTAGTGTGTGTGTGTTTGTGTTTGTGTGTGTGTGTGTGTGTGTGTGTGTGTGTGTGTGTGTGTGTGTGTGTGTGTGTGTGTGTGTGTGTGCGTGCGTGCGTGCGTGCGTGCGTGCGTGCGTGCGTGCGTGCGTGCGTGCGTGCGTGCGTGCGTGCGTGCGTGCGTGCGTGCGTGCGTGCGTGCGTGCGTGCGTGCGTGCGTGTGTCTGTGTGTGTGTGTGTTATAGCAAGCTAATGGGGCTATTTGCTTTCCTGAGTTTTTCTTCAAATGACTCCATTGCAGCCAAGTTAATGTGACTATTAAGTGTCCATTAGAGTAACACACACAGCCACTGGCTTACACACACACACACACACACACACAGTCTTTTATGAGCACCCACGTTAACACATGTAAGCCGTGTTTGGGTTTGAAAGCCAGACATAAGCTATCTGCTGGTCAATGTAGAAAGATCTATCTATCTATCTATCTATCTATCTATCTATCTATCTATCTATCTATCTATCTATCTATCTATCTATATCAAAAACACTTGTTAATTTCCCAAGCACAACAACAGTGCTGAGGTTTGGAACTAGAACGTTTATAAAAGCATCCAAATATGTGCATTTAGTGCACAGATATTTTTTTAGTTTTTCTATCTCATAATTGTGCAATCCATTTTAAAACTGTGACATAACCCAGGTATGATTTATTACCAAGCTGGCAAGAACTACAGTATACATAACAAAATGAATTAGGGTGCACACTTGCAGTACATGCAGAGAAATCTCTAGAATAGCTCGTGCACGACTTTAATACAACACAGCCTCACAAAAGTCATTAACAGTAATCAATCTTAAACACTGAGCAATCCATCTTCCTGTAGAGCCTTTCTAAGCCAGCGGTGGTGACTAGGAGAATGTCCTGTGATCTGAAAATCACACGCTAAGTCAGGATTCAATTTTGAGGAGGGTTAGAGGGTAGTAATTTTCTTAACCACTTAAGCCTTATGGTTTGTATGGCAAATAGCAGATATACAAGATTATAGCTTGTATATAACGTGTAGAAAAAAGAAGGAAAGACAAATTTGGAAATGTCAGGAAAATGTTTGGCAACATTTTTTTTATTGTTAATTGTGATATTATCAAACATAAATTTCAAGAGGCAGAGGCATGGATTTCCACCAGATCCCCCTGGATTAAAGCCCTGCCCTGGACTGTTAATCTCCCACCTGGAATGGTTTCATGTCTGACTGCCTGCAGTTAATTTCTGTTCGCTGCTCCCACTGGAACAAAAATTTAAGTGCTGTTTAGTCCTGCCTAATATCACGGTATCATCGTCTAGAAATTGCATAATCACGTACTATTTCCATTGGGACCGAAAAACATTTGAAATAAAAACACAATAATGAGTGAGAGAGCATGCTCGCTAGAGGTGGGCTACCCGAACCGAAACCCGTCGGGGTATACCGTTTTCACTGTTTTCACTGACAGACCAATCATGTCAATCAATGTGCATGTACGGCAATGAATTATAGGAGCTATAAATATATACAGTAGAGCCGCGCTTAATTGTCGCGCCATATGTGCAATGACAGTGGGCTTGTCGTTGTGACAGAGACAGCAATATATTTTTTTATTAACCCATTAAGACCTGGGACGCATCTGTGTCACTTTTTGATTTGAGCTAAAAAAGCATTATTTTACACTTTGGCTATTCAGAAATAGCAGATATACAAGCTCGTAGCGCGGCGAGCTTGTAGATTTTTAACTAAAATCCTTGCTTCAGGGGGTCCCTGGAACAAAATATTTTGAGATGGGGGTCCGCGGCCAAATACATATAATTTTGGGGGTCCTTGACATGAAAAAGTTTGAGCACCACTGATATAGAAACATACGTTTTTCAGAAAACTGTTGGGATTTATAGGAGACATTATTTTGTAGAATCGGCTTCAGGTCTTAATGGGTTAAATTGTTAAATTGTGATATTATCAAACATGGATCAGTCTACATTTCCCAAAAGGAAATGCATGGAAATGGATTCAGTCTGAGCTGAGATAAAACATATCCCCACCGGCCATAAAAGTTAATGACCGAAGTGGGAGAAATTTAAAGCAGAGGCATTGAACCCCCCCAGCAAAACAAACCCTGTGTTGAACACCCGGTTCATGTGGAGGGTCAGAATATGCTGTAGCATGTCACTGATGTAAGTGGAAAGACAGCAGTTAATGTTAAGGGTGCCCTAAAGCAACAAACGTAACCCATAACCATAACTATGGTGACAATCAACCAAATACACCCACCGCCCATTCATCTACAGTATGTAAAATAGGTGAATAGGGGTCCAATCCGGCCCAGGGGATGATTTTAAGAATGATTGGATTTCGCTGCCCCAGAAGTTGTGGCACACCAATCAGGACCCAGTACGCAAATATGGGGCGGGTTTATCACCAGAGGCTTCTTCTTTTTATAAGCCTCTTGGAAATGCAGGTTTCACACAGAGATTCCAGACTAATATTAGTGTGGCCATGCCAGGCTAATTGAAGGTAGTTCAATTAGCTCAGTTAGTAGTTATTAGTTGAGTCATGCTCCACCTCCAGTCTGTCCAACTATCCGAGAGAAGAGAACCGCTCTTTGCAGTTAGTGTTAGACGCTACAGGACAAAATGTTACGGCTGAAAGTTAGTTTCAGAATTCTTACATTTTCCTCCACCGAGCTGGCAATATAACGGCTGTTTTTCCAAATAAGATGCTAATGTTGCGTAAATCACTCCCTTGTTGTCAAGATCATAAGTAACAAAAAAACTTGCAGCAATTTTATTCTTTCTCTCATTCGCTCGAGCTCTTTCTCCTCATGCACACGCACGCATGCATACACGTGCGCACACACGCACGCACGCACGCACGCACGCACGCACGCACGCACGCACGCACGCACGCACGCACGCACGCACGCACGCACGCACGCACGCACGCACGCACGCACGCAGGCAGGCAGGCACACACACACACACACACACACACACACACACACACACACACACACACACACACACACAAACACACACACACGAGATGGCAGCATCGTAGACTATGTATAAGGACAGCCTACACATTTACTTCACAGAATACTGACCATCCATTGCTGCTTCCACTCGCCTCTCCCACATATTCTCTCACAAAATAAAACAAGAAATACACACTGCAGTTATAGCAGAGACTGAGCATACGAGCAGGTTGAGAGACAAAAACATTTAAAAGGATATGTGCACATGCATGCTCGTGCCCATGTAATGCAATTCAATTCAATTGTTTGCAATTCAAACCCGGGTCTCCCATGTGGAAAGCCAACATCTTAACCGCTAAGCCAAAGGCATAACCCTATCGCTCGTGGGAGATATTAGACTTTCAGGCCATCAGGCTGAGGTAGTGAACCACTCTGTTACACGCACACAACTGGTCCGGCCCGCATGAAGTCACATTTTGCCTAATCCGGCCCATGACCTAAAAATGTGTTTGACACCTCCTATCTAGAATGTGTGTGTGTGTGTGAGAGAGAGCGAGAGAGAGAGAGAGAGAGAGAGAGAGAGAGAGAGAGAGAGAGAGAGAGAGAGAGAGAGAGAGAGAGAGAGAGAGAGAGAGAGAAGCTGGACCGCTTATCTCGCTCTCACAGTTCATCCCTTTTCTCATCAGGTCCACTACTACACACACTGAGTCCTTTCCTGTTTGTGGCAGGCCATAAATAACTACACAGTGTGTGTGACTTAGAGCTGTGTGTGTGTGTGGGCGTTCACAAGACAGAGCGCTGCACGTGCATCTGCACACCATGACCCCACAACACAACACACAAGTTAATCCTGTTCGGTGGTCAAATTCTGCTCCGTTCTGCTGTCTGAGCCAATCAGCGGTGATCCTACCTCTTAGACGGGGCGGGCGTGCCTCCTCTTCTCCTCATTGGACGCGCTCCAGCGCTGGCGCTCATCCGGGTACACGTGCAAGGGCCTGTGGGTGGGCGACACCCACACGGGTTGGACTGTAGGACTCCTGGAAGATGGAACATTAGCGCCGGTCCTCGACGTCTGTCATTGGCTCAGCAGGAAGTCGAGTCCAGTCAAAACGCCAAAATCCTCCTACACAGGGTGGGGTGTGGGGAGGGAGGAGGGGGGATAAGAGGAGAGGAAATTAGTCATGAAGAAAGGAGACAAAGGAGAGGGCAGAGGGGAGGAGGGGAGGAAAGAAAATGAGAAGAGAAGAGAAGCCAAACCGCAAAAAACACCAACTGGTAAAATGACATGTTCCCATAATCAGCAACGCCCATCACTCACTGACAGACTGGGAGAGAGAGAGAGAGAGAATGTGTGAAAAAAAAGATTACAGCGTGAGCGAGAGAGATGGAGACAGAGAAATACAATGATTAAGAGAAAAATATGGAAAACACAGACCGACCGACCGACCGACCGACCGACCGACCGACAGACAGACAGACAGACAGACAGACAGACAGACAGACAGACAGACAGACAGACAGACAGACAGACTCACACATCAGACCCAGAGCGGATGTGCTCTGTCCAGAGACACAGCGCCACTCAGGATACCTGCCAATTAATCACCTGCGGGTGAACAGATGCTATACAGAGGAGAGAGGAAGGAGATGGAGAGAGAGAGAGAGAGAGAGAGAGAGAGAGAGAGAGAGAGAGAGAGAGAGAGAGAGAGGGAGACCAACAACTACAAAAAAATAAAAAATATATATAAGAAGTCTCATCGTGAGCAGCAGCCATGCTAGAATGAGCAAGGCAAGCAGCTGGTTTATAGGTTGAGGGATTTAGACAGACAGACAGACAAAGAGAGAGGTGTGTGTGTGTGTGTGTGTGTGTGTGTGTGTGCGTGCGTGCGTGCGTGCGTGCGTGCGTGCGTGCGTGCGTGCGTGCGTGCGTGCGTGCGTGCGTGCGTGCGTGCGTGCGTGCGTGCGTGCGTGCGTGCGTGCGTGCGTGCGTGCGTGCGTGCGTGCGTGCGTGCGTGCGTGCGTGCGTGCGTGCGTGCGTGCGTGCGTGCGTGCGTGCGTGCGCGTGGATTAGTGTCGTTCCCTCAGATCCGGGGAACAAACAGATGTTCGTGGGTACGATGGCACCACTCCCGCTGTGCTGTTGGATGTCCTTACATGGTTTGGCACCATGCAGCTAGTACATCGCTTCATGCGTCATTCTAACAATCTCCGGGCTCAAAAACGCGCCTCAATGCGATCAATAACAGCTGGGTGTGACATTGAAATCTTCCACTCAGTTCTTCACTGTTATGTTTTTACATAACCATATAGCATCCTAGCATCCCTATTCTGGCCCAAAGAACAAAGAGATATAGCGTAGAGGGAAACAAGTTTGTCTACTTGGGGACTCTATGTATATAGGGTTTAAGTAGTTTAGTTAAAGTACTGATACCACAATGTAGAAATACTATGTACAAGTAGGCGTGGGTACTGTAACTCAGTGCCAGTATAGGGGGCGGGGTGACACACATACATCTAGGGAGAGGTATGGGATACACTTGAACTGAGCAGAGCAATGCTCTCTGCATTTATACCATTATTTTGTGCTGAAGTTCATAGAATAGCAAGAAGAATGCTACCTCAGTATTTATGCTGTGAATTCTTATGTCAATTATTTGTAATTATTTATATTTAGGTAGGTACGCTTTAAACTGTTAACAGTTGATATAAAATTGTATGTTCAAATTTGCCTTGCCCCCCCCCCCAAAAAAAAGTACAGTAGGCTACTTGAGTCAATTTACTTAGTTACTTTATACAACTGACCTATGGTTTACTGACACTACCGATGCGAGATAAGTCTCCTGAAAGCAAATAGAGCAATGGTATAATCGACAAACACACACACACACACACACACACACACACACACACACACACACACACACACACACACACACACACACACACACACACACACACACACACACACACACACACACACACACACACACACACACACACACACACACACACACACACACACACACACGCACACACACACAATCATCTTATTTACTGTATACCACTACCCTCCCCTCTTTGATGTTTTGTGGTCTGTCCCTCATTATCTCTCTTTCATTTTTCTCTCTCACTCACTCTCTTTTTGTCTTTTATACCTTATGAAACTGTGAAAACTGTCAAATAATCCTAAATCATCTATATTCAGTAGCTACAGGAGCTGATGCTTGACATTAGAC
>NW_027660429.1:15000-35000 GCF_963280865.1 Gymnoscopelus braueri | reverse complement strand
CCACACACACACACACACACACCTACACAGTACACGCACACACACACACACACACACACACACACACACACACACACACACACACAGGATTGTTTCGATAATCGTTATTATCGTTTATCGCGATAAAAAAACACTCACAATAATCGTATCGCAGAGATTTTAATTTATGGTGAAATTGTCCTGTACTGGGATGAATTCGCTTTTGTTGAGCTGCAAATTCCGTTTCCATGGTGTACTGTATACTGTAGCTTGAATCACAACGCGTTGCAACGCCAGAGATCAGCTATTTTTGGCGAACGTTCCCCCCAGAATTGGGATGCTGGGGGTTCAAGTGGTTAAACAAAAGTGGCATTTTAAGTTTTAAGCATATTTTGATTATCGCGATAATATCGTTAATCACAATTATTTTTGCCACAATAATCGTGACATGTAATTTTCATATCGTTCCATCCCTAACACACACGCACGCACACACACACACACACACACACACACACACACACACACACACACACACACACACACGCGTGTGTGTGTGTGTGTGTGTGTGTGTGTGTGTGAGTGTGAGTGTGAGTGTGTGGGGGTGTGTGTGTGTGTGTGTGTTTGGGCCAGCGAGGGCATGCATATAGGCCGACAGAACATGTGTGTTCTCATCTTGTTGAACAGAACATGTGTGTTCTCATCTTGTTGTATGAACAGAACATGTGTGTTCTCATCTTGTTGAACAGAACATGTGTGTTCTCATCTTGTTGAACAGAACATGTGTGTTCTCATCTTGTTGTACAGAACATGTGTGTTCTCATCTTGTTGAACAGAACATGTGTGTTCTCATCTTGTTGAACAGAACATGTGTGTTCTCATCTTGTTGAACAGAACATGTATGTTCTCATCTTGTTGAACAGAACATGTATGTTCTCATCTTGTTGTATGAACAGAACATGTGTGTTCTCATCTTGTTGAACAGAACATGTATGTTCTCATCTTGTTGAACAGAACATGTGTTCTCATCTTGTTGAACAGAACATGTGTTCTCATCTTGTTGTATGAACAGAACATGTGTTCTCATCTTGTTGTATGAACAGAACATGTGTTCTCATCTTGTTGTATGAACAGAACATGTGTTCTCATCTTGTTGTATGAACAGAACATGTGTTCTCATCTTGTTGAACAGAACATGTGTTCTCATCTTGTTGTATGTGAGGCCTCACACAAACGCAACAAAACAGAACCACATTCTGTCCCCATACATAAAGCCTCACATCCATCTCTATCAGTGGTGGAAAGCAATACATTCTATTTACTTGAGTACTTGTACTTCAGTAGTTCTCCAACTTTTTCGTGCCAAGAACCCCCAAATTTGTATATATTTGGCCGCAGATTCTTTAAAAATAAATCAAAAATAGCAGATGTATGTCTGCTTTTTTTTTAATAGCCAATGTATAAATGGATAAAGTGGTTAAAATGTTGTTGTGATTGTAATGCTGTAATAACACATTTTGCTGGGGACCCCCTGGAATCCCCCCCAAGGACCCCTGGGGGTCCCCGGACCCCACTTAAAGAACCAATGCTCTACTTAACCACATAATACACAAGCTCACAACGATCTACACAAGCTCACAACGTTTCGCGTTTCATTTAGATCGGACTATATTCGCAACTAACACTGAATCACTAGCTTGAGTGATTCAACACCAGACAAGACAACAACACTAATATGATATCCCAAAAGTCCCAGATGATATCTAGTCTCATATCAGGATGTATGGATATATTACCCAGCCCTATCTGTGCATGAGGTCGGCTATGATGTCCTGAGCAGTCAGGACTAGAGCAGGGTAATTAATCCAAAATATATTGTCTCTGTCGGATGGAAACCTCATAATTGTCCAAAACTGTTACATTTCAGGATTCAAATTGAAAAACATCAAAAGTAGCAGATCTACAAGCTCGAGCGCTGCGCTTCAAGCTTGCGGATCTGCTACTTTCGATGCTTTTGTGTGACGCTGTCGCTGTAGAATGATCAAGTAGGGCGTTAATTTACGAAAATAAAAAAAATACGTATGTGAGATATGGAGATAAGAGGTTTCTGCCCGACAGCAACGATATCCAAACCCATAGAACCAATAACCGAGAAGCAGAGAAATATATAAATATTTTTCTTTTATCAATTTATTTTATTTCTTATATATCAATGAATCGACAAAAAGAATAGATATGCTATTTTCAACAACAACAAAAAAGAATTGTTCATTACTCATTCAGTGCCACTGGACGTCTAAGACGTCCAATAAAATAAAATAAAAATGTTCAGAACCCAAGATATCATGATTTGAAAATATTCTGCTCCATTCACTCTTTGTTTAACTTCTTACTGAAAAAGGCTGTATCTCGGCTCCTAAGCACTTTTTTTTTACAATGAATTTTGGCTGTGGCACTCAGAGCCAAACTGCCATAAATAAGCTGGGCACTGAATGAGTTAATCTTATTAACCCATTCAATCCGGGAACGCATTTCTGTCATTTTAGTTCTTTGGCTATATTAAAAAATAGCAGATATACAAGCTCATTTGTAAAATATTTTGTACAATATTTTTGTTCCAGGGACCCCCAGAAGCAAAGATTTGAGTTACAAATGTTTGCTTTAAAATATATATATATATTCGAAGATTTGCACAAATTTCCACGATTTAAAAAAAATGGCAGATCTACAAGCTCATAGCGGTGCGTTCCCCGGATAGAATGGCTTGATCGAGTCAAAAGTTAGAAACAATCGCGATATGGATTTCAAAGTGGTATATCGCCCATGCAACCCTAGGCATGGGACAGGACACTTGGTGGTGAGGGGCTTGGCCCACTTTCATTGCTCACAGATGTAAAGCAACAAGAGTTTTGTGGGCAGAGCTTATTTGGCAATAGGCCTTGGTATAGAAAAACCCAGAGATGAGGTCTTTTTGTTGGCCAACGAGGGAGTGACCACCGCCATGCGTTCCCACCGCAGCTTTCCAAAGGGATCCCCCCCTCTCCCCCCCCCCCCTCCTTCTTTGCATTGGCTTTTTTGGATAAAGCAAGGAAAATAACGTTGCTCGTCGGGCAGAAACCTCTTATCTCCATATTTGAACTTTGTGTGTGTATTTTTTGGGGTAAATTAGCGCCCTGCCTGATTGTAGCCTACTACAGTCACGCAAACGTATACAAGGTAGCAGATCCGCGGCTTGTACTTTTGCTATTTTTGAATTTGAATCCTGAAAAGTAACAGTTTTGGACATGTGTGGTTTCCACCCGACAGAGACGATATAATAACAGTTTATAGCTTGAGGGACCGAATATAAACAGGGTGCCACTTCTCCATTAAACTCAATGGACGCGGCCACCATGTTCTTTTCTGTCGCCCTAAACTACTTTGAATGGTGTGCTTGTAGTTCTACTTTTGCTATTTTTGAATTTGAATCCCGAAAAGTAAGAGTTTTTGGGAGGTTATGAGGTTTCCACTCGACAGAGACGATAAGCTCTGTAGCAAACAAAGGCTTATGATGTTGCATAACGGGTTTTGTTCGACAAGCCTTTTACGATTTTTTTGTGAACCGCACATGCAATTAATGTTAACTGCCATAATTTATGTAGTTAGAACAAAACTTCCAAACTCTCTTGGGCTCATGTTAACCGCAGGGATTATTATCCGCATAAATCTAAAAACCCTACAGTAAAAGAAAAAAGAGAAGAGAAAAAAAAGAAAGTACCGGGAATTTGGCTTTGGAATCTATTGTGAACTCACTTCCGTGTTTTGGCACTTCTGGCCCTGAGAGTGTACAGAATGTACGGGTCCATTTGGTTATGTTTGTACGCTCTCAGAGTTGAATGAATACTGAGGATACGAGTACCGTGTACAAACTTTACCACTCTGTTGTCAACATTTAGTTTTAACCTGGAAAGCATCTGTGTCATCTTAGATTATAACCACTTTAACCATTATTTTATACTTTGGCTCATAGTGCGGCACTTAGTGCCACGCTATGAGTTGTAGATCTACTATTTTTGAAAAATCTTGAAACTTTGTGACAAATCCTTGAATATATTGTACCTCTAACCTCATAACCTCTAACACTGATGTACAGCCATTGACCATGAACAACAACATGAACAAAACCTTTTCATGTTTGCTTGTGATATGTTGCCAAGTCTGCTTATTAAAAGTGACTTCGGGCTATTGGTAGGGTTGCAGGTTTTTTTGGGCTTGTTTCTAAAGTGTATAGTTGCTGATTTGGGCTACTTTCCTAAATGTTGTTTAAATCATTGGTTCTCAAACTTTTTCATGTCAAGGAACGCCCAAATTAATATGCACTTGGCCACAGATCTGAAAATATTTTGTGCCAGGGATGTTTTTGAAACATTTTAAATACACAAATCTTGTATGGGGGATACAAGATTTGTGTATTTAAAATGTTTCAAAAACATATTTTTTTTCAGATCTCTACAAGATCTACCTGTAGATCCGCTATTTTCAAATGGCTGATATATATATATATATAGGTTCAAAGTGTTCATGTGGCCTATTTTATAGTCGCTTGTTTTGGGCTTGTTTTTAGCTTATTTCTCTCGCAAAATCTGGCAACACTGCTCCATGCAGTCGTGTTGTTGACTGCTGCAGAGTCCTGCTAGTCAAACAGGGGAAAAAAAGGCTCTCTTATCGTGCAGGTAAACAGAGAGTGGCCACTCGGCCATCCGGCTCCACACAGATAGGCCGGACAGATAAACACAGCGCTGTATCGTCTGCGTTGAGCCGCATTATTACAAAATCGAATTTCCGCCCCCGCGAATGTGGAGGAGGCTTGTTTATATCGTCGCTGTTGGGCAGAAACCTCTTATCTCCATGTTCTAACTTTTTGTGTTTTTTCGTAAATTAACGCCTGACTTGACCATACTTGACCACGCAGACCATCAAAATTAGCAGATCCACAATCTCAAAACGCGTCGCTTCGCGCCGCGTTTTGAGCTTGTGGATCTGCTACTTTTGCTACTTTTGAATTTGAATCCTGCAAAAGTAACAGTTTTGGACATATGAGGTTTCCACCCGACGGAGACGATATGCAAAAGCATCTGGATTATTAACATGCCCTAGAAGGAATTTCCTCACAGGGCTCACGCAGTGGCCACATGCGTTTGTCAGTGCCATATTACCACGAGCACGGGGCGCGTGCCTGTGTGTTGTTTGTGTGTTGTTTGTTTCTGTGCAACTGCTCATGTATTTAGTTTTGCCTGTGTGTGTGTTAAGTGCATGCGTACATACTGTATGTACGCGCGTGTGTGTGTGTGTGTGTGTGTGTGTGTGTGTGTGTGTGTGTGTGTGTGTGTGTGTGTGCGTGCGCGTGCGTGCGTGCGTGCGTGCGTGCGTGCGTGCGTGCGTGCGTGCGTGCGTGCGTGCGTGCGTGCGTGCGTGCGTGCGTGCGTGCGTGCGTGCGTGCGTGCGTGCGTGCGTGCGTGCGTGCGTGCGTGCGTGTGTCTGTGTGTGTGTGTGTGTGTGTGTGTCAGTGGTTCTCAAAGTCCAGGGACCCTCAGGGTTTGTTGAGAGGGGTTGCAAATGGACTTGGTCTTTAACTCTGGGAGTGTACAAAATGGAATCATTTTATGCTCTCAGAGTCATGGAGGTCATTGAAATGAAAACGTTTGAGAACCACAAATGTGTGTGCATGTAAACAAATGCGATATTTTTTCTTTGTTTTTTTCCATGTTCTTTACGTATACTGTATATGACACCAACTGAAAAAAACAAAAATTAAAACATTTAAAAAAAAAGCATCTCCATGCTGATTTTGGGTAGTGGTGTAAGAAGTATACTCACATTTATTTAAAAAAAAAGCTCACCATCCACCACCTCCTGGCTCAAGGACTTAATGTCATTTCTGTAATCTGAAAAGGTAAAGTACTCTCTGAGAGGCTCAATTACCAATTTTTATGATAGATGGCAACCGCTAATCACATTCATAAACACCCTCACATCCCTTGATCCAGACTGATCCTAAAGAAATACTCCTTCTCTGAGGTGAGCACCTCAGATACTCTGATGTAAACTATGCCCCCATTGTATATGGTTATTTATTAATCTACTTTCTTTAAATAATCTGTTTGTTTTTGTTTCTGTTTTTGTTTTCCTTTTTTGTTGTTTTTCTTGGTCACGTTCAGTCCTGTCTGTGTTTTGTTACAGTATGTCCCTACAAGTAAAAAAGAATCATGGTGATGTTAACAATGATAACTAACCCTCTTTTCTCTGTACCACCTATGTCTCACCAATAAAAAGAGGTTGACAAGCTCACAACACGTGTGAGTTTGCTGATCTGCTATTTTCAGCCAAAACTTTCCCCACAATAACAGAAAACAGAAAATACAATACACTAGTATAGAGCCCTGAGAGACTCCGGTCAATCATAGGGTTTGACGGGTTAATCAGAATCAGAATCAGAATCAGAATCAGTTTTATTGTCACATCACAGGTTTACAAGGTAAAAAAGTGGGTGAAATTCTTTTTTGTACATCGTTCCCATCGCAACGTTAGTTTCCATAGAAAGAAGAGGGGGGGGGAGAAGAAGAGGGTGGGGGGTAATCAAAACAAGAGAGCAACAGAAGGCCAGACAAGTTATCTACATATTTGCATGTTGTGTAACGATAAGCTAAATCAGAAAATGCAACTAAAGATTTAAAATCATTGTAGATTTAAAGTGCAACATTCGCCTCTTGAGGTGTCGTGGAGTAGAAGTAAAAGTATTGAAACTTGGAAATACTCAAGTAAAGATATTTTTTTTTACTTAAGTACAGTACTTGAGTACACGTACCGGTTACTTTATCACCACTGCGAATAATATGACACCATTGGGAACTGAAGTGAAAAAAAACTGAAACAAAGACAAAAAAAAGTACAACGTAAAGAAACAGCGGGGGGGAAACGACCCCAAAACAAAGTACAAAAAAAACAAACGTTTCCATGCATGCAGATTTCTTTGGGTCTTGTTTTCCTGCAGGCATGCAGTCACACCAGTTTCTCATTTGGGAGCTGGGGAGCGACCCAGAGGAAGGAGGGTACAGAGTGTATCGTGCTGACAGTATTTATAGCCCGCCGCTCTGACCAAAATTATCAGTGTACCACAAAATAACTTCCCCTGGCCCCCGCCGCCAAATAACAGGAAGCCTTCAATTGTGCCTGTTTATTAATTGTGTGTGCGTGCATGCGTGCGTGCATGTGTGCGTGTGTGTGTGTGTGCACGTGTGCTTGTATTACTATACTTGTGAGGACCAAATGTCCCGGCAATTATTGTAGAATTGTATCGCTGTCGGGTGGAAACCTCATATGTCCAAAACTGTTACTTTTCAGGATTCAAATTTAAAAAATAGCAAAAGTAGCAGATCTATAAGCTTGAAACGTTTAAAGCTTGTAGTGTGCACGCGTGTGTCAAATGCTTCTACACACACACACACACACACACACACACACACACACACACACACACACACACACACACACACACACACACACACACACACACACACACACACACACACACACACACACACACTTCAGCAAGGTTTTGCTGTCTTCATAAATGGAGCACTCTAAAGTGTCCTGTGTAAACTTCCTCCTCTTTCTCTTTCTCTCTCTCTCTCTCTCTCTCTCTCTCTCTCTCTCTCTCTCTCTCTGTCTGTCTCTGTGTCTTTCTCTCTCTTTTCAGTCTCTTTAACACACACACACACACACACACACACACACACACACACACACACACACACACACACACACACACACACACACACACACACACACACACACACACACACGCACACACACACGCACACACACACAGTCTGGCCTCCATTAAAGCTATATCCACTGGGGTCAGGTGGGTCAAAGGTGCAAGTGTGTTAATGGTTGAAGTGGGAGGTCTTTTCTGCTTGGCTGACCATTACCCCCCCACGTGTGTGTGTGTGTGTGTGTGTGTGTGTGTGTGTGTGTGTGTGTGTGTGTGTGTGTGTGTGTGTGTGTGTGTGTGTGTGTGTGTGTGTGTGTGTGTGTGTGCTTGGTCAACACTAGAAGTCATACCTACATGAGTGCAGCTCACATAGCAGCACTGCAGTGCAGACACAGCACTTCCAGCAGTCTTAACTCTCCACACACCACCTTCAACTGTCAGTCAGTCTGTCGGTCGGTCGGTCTGTCTGTCGGCCTGCCTGTCTGTCGGCCTGCCTGTCTGTCGGCCTGCCTGTCTGTCGCCCTGCCTGTTTGTCTCTGTTGTGCCTTTTGGTCCATAAATCATGGCTAGGACATTTCAACACCAGCGCACAAAATACAATAGCAGACATCACACCTGGTACGTATGTTAGTGTGTGTCAATGCGTGTGTGTGTGCGTGTGTGTGTGTGTGTGTGTGTGTGTGTGTGTGTGTGTGTGTGTGTGTGTGTGTGTGTGTGTGTGTGTGTGTGTGTGTGTGTGTGTGTGTGTGTGTGTGTGTGTGCGTGCGTGCGTGCGTGCGTGCGTGCGTGCGTGCGTTAGGGCATTAACGAATAGTGATTTATGGTATTCGAATTATTCGACCCAAAAGTATTCGAATAGTCGATTATTCGGTTTGATTATAAAAAATTAAAAAAATTTAAAAAAGTTTTTTTTTTTTTTTCAATGGCATTGATGACTCGACTCAAGGAATGCGAGTTGACGTCACACCAGAGCTCACAGCTGCGTGTCTGCTCTAGAAAAGCCACTTTTTTAAAAAAAAAATCTTTTAAAAAAAAAACCTTTTTTTTTTCTTTTTTTTTTTTTTCTCGAATAATCGAATAGTGGTTTGATAGTCGAATAGTCGGTTTGATATTCGAATATTCGAATATTCGACTATTCTGTGAATGCCCTAGCGTGCGTGCGTGCGCGCACACACACACACGCACGAGTGCACCAGTGTGTGTTTTTTCAGGTCCCTGAAATGGCAGCCATGATTAAGCCAATTAGCCCTACTACTCACATTCCAAGAGGAATGGACATATACTGTAGAAGGCGGGGCTGGGCAGCTCTCAGATAATATATCGAAACCTAATTTAGAACCTCTAACCGACTTAAACTTGCTCATGTAGGTTAATTGAATAATCGTGAAGTAGGTTTTTTTTGTTGTGATAATTTGCTTAAGATGATCAAAAAATTAAAATATAATCATCTAAATCAATAAGCTATTTAGGCCTGTGTTATACTTCGTTGTACAATGGTGGCGTGCAAACATAGTTGCAAATAGCTAATCTACAAGCTCACAATGCATCGGGGGGATCCTTGATATCAAATAGTAGTAATTGCAAGATTAGCTCTGGACACATACATACATACGCACGCACACAGACAGACAGACCCTCTTATAGACAGCTAGACTCCTGCAAGGGAGGGGGGAAAGAACCAAACCACTTGTTAATATGTATCCATTTGGTGGTCATTTGGTGGCTGTTTGTCCAGACGAGGTTTTACAGCATGCAGGAAGTAAACCGTCTCTGTCGGGTGGAAACCTCATATGTCCAAAAACTGCTACTCTTCAGGATTCAAATGAAAAGACAGCAAAAGCGGCAGATCTACAAGCTCAAAACTCAATCTGGCGGATCTGCCACTTTTGATGCTTTTGTAGTATGATAAAGTAGGCCGTTAATTTAGAAAAAAACACAAAAAATTTAGAATATGGAGATAACAGGTTTCTTGCCCGACAGCGACGAAGCACAGGAGTCTGTGCAGCCCCCCCTCCCCTGGTCTCCTGTTCATTGAGCTGCTCAGGAATGCTCTGCTTCCACAGCCGTAAACAGAAAGCATTATTCTGATCCGTTATGACAGGCCGAGGCGTCTACGTCACACACCGCTCCGTTTAGCTTATGTAAGCCTCACTATTTAACACATCGGGTGCCGAACGCGGTCTGAACCGTGTTTTCACAGAGTAGCGCATTGGTGCCGAACACGGTCTGAACCGTGTTTGGTGTCTTTTTGTTTTTTTCCACACAGGAGGGGCTGGATCAGCTCTGGGATCACCCGTGGTGATTCTGAGAAGGATAGGCCAGATGGATCATCGTGTCAAAAAACATGCCGCCCATCCGTTCTATCTCCTTCTCTAAAACCCCTATAACTCCGAAACTTTTTACGCTGGGGAAAACGACTCATTTTGTATGCACGATCGCTCCGCCATTGTTACTCGCGTAAGAGATGTTATCGTTCCAGGCGTTAGTCAGGACCATCGGGCAAAATGGAGGCATGCTTTTTTTCACATGGAATGCACGTCGCAGAGTCTACAGCTTAAACAGCGCTGCGCAGCTCAACGGTGAGATTTCTGGCACCGAACGTAATCTTTTATTATAAAATGCTGGCACCCAATGTGTTAAGCACTCTCAACCTGGCCTCCCTGTGTTTTTTTTGGTGCAGGGCATGTCATTATTATAGGCAAACATTAATAATAATATTAATAATTGAGTGAGTGTGAGTGTGCGTGTGAGCGTGCGTGTGAGAGAGAGAGAGAGAGAGAGAGAGAGAGAGAGAGAGAGAGAGAGAGAGAGAATGGGGACCAGTCTTAGAAGAAGTACTCTGATCTTTTACTTTGTTCCAGTTCATACGTCCAAACTTGGTCAGAAATTATAAATGTTTGATCAATAATGCCCATGTCAAGTATGTTTTTTTCACCCCCAAAAAACGTCCATTAAGGAATTTTATAGCACCTTGAACTTGGCTCTGTCTTTGCCCTCATTAACATTAAGTATATACCAATATGCCACGCCTGTAGAAACGACCCCTCATTAATATGCTAATATGCCACGCCCCTGGAATCAACATGCAGACCCCCACCATAAATAAAACATCAAAACATCTCCGACTCCGTCACACAAATTTAGGCCTTATCAGGGCTCAACATTTTGTATGTAGGCCTATGTTTATTATATTTGGAATTTCTAAGTTATGAAATGAATTGAAATGTAAACATTGTGACCTAGTTTTGCCATAACGTTACAATGTATGGAATGATTATAGAACAAAAGTTGTGTTATGTGAAAACATTAGTCATATAATGTTGTTACATCGGCTGCACTGTGCCTAGAAGGAAAACTCCAGTTCCGACGCGAGCCGATCTACAAAGCAACAGAAATGCATTATGCAGGGCATTGCAGGCACGGCAGGTGTTTATGCATTACTTCATTTGAACAACGTCAACGTCATCTGTGACGGATGACGTCGCGCAGCGTCTGCATCTGAGGCACGACATCACACCAGCTTTCACAGAGAGGGCGGGTCTTAACCCATTAAGACCTGAGGCCGACTGTTAAATGTCTTCTAAATCCTAGCAGTTCTCTGAAAAACTGGGGTGCGTTCGGAAATGCGCACCGGGAGCGCACTCGCCTATTAGTATGTTTGCCTCTGAGATGTGGAAGTATAAAAGTAAGTAAGAGTAGAAGTATAAAGTATTGAAAAATGGAAATGCTAAAGTAGAGTTAATCTTTTCTGGATAAGGGCCCACATGAAAACCTTGAAAGCATTCGCGGCCAGTGGTCAGTGGGTGGGCCGCATGCATTTTCAAAGCATGTTTATTTTAATGATCAATGAATCAATTGTGTTTTCTGGCTTGGATCAATAGAACTAACGTCGTTAATTAAGCTCCAATTTAAAACAAAAATGTCAAGGTTTTAAAAGGATCCCTGGCTAATAAGCCAAATATGCCTAGATACATTATAATTGCCCTCTATAACAAAAATGAAATGTTATTTGCATGTCCCAATAAAAAAACAACTTCATACATTCTAAAGTGAATATGAATATCAAAATAATATTTTAAATATGTTTTATTGGCATATGCATTCCATACATTCCATAGGGCTGGACCACACATGGACAAATGACATCATAAGCCTGTGACGGGTGTCCCCGTTCAGTAAAAGATGAACTATTTCTAAAATAAATACAATATTTGAGGTGTTTTTAATTAAAGATTTTAGTTATAGAGGGCATTTATTCTGTATTAAGGCATATTTGGCTTATTAGCCAGGGATCCTTTTAAAGAAAAAAGAATACCATGTTATTTTTTTACAATTATTTTAATGTTATACAATCATTAACATCTCAGTGTTTTGCCAATTATTTGGGGGCCCACTTGCAATGCCCTCATGGCCCACCGGGTTGAGAACCACTGACATAAAGTGAAAGTACCTCTAAAAATTGTACTCAAGCTCAGAGTACCCGAGTAAATGTACTTAGTTACTTTTTTTCCCAGCACTGTAGAGAGAGGAGTGTGTCTGGTGTTGCGTAATCACCATGTGGGCCGTGGTGCCTGGAGGCAGCAGCTTGTTAACCTGGCTTCCTTCCTGCTGTCACCTCAAACTAAATAAACACCCTCTATCTGCACACACACACACACACACACACACACACACACACACACACACACACACACACACACACACACACACACACACACACACACACACACACACACACACACACACACACACACACACACACACACACACACACACACACACACACACACAGAGGAACGAATGCATACTCACACATGCAGGCACATTTTTTCCCTCTGTTTTTCTAAAACACACACGCACACTTGCACTTGCACACACGCGCGCACACACACACACACACACACACACACACACACACACACACACACACACACACACACACACACACACACACACACACACACACACACACACACACACACACACACACACACACACACACACACAGTGCAGATACGTCACCGGAGGCTCTCTCCTGCAAGACGGAAGGATCATCTATCTCACTCTGAACACACACACACACACACACACACACACACACACACACACACACACACACACACACACACACACACACACACACACACACACACACACACACACACACACACACACACACACACACACTAATGCCAACACACACACACACACACACACACACACACACACACACACACACACACACACACACACACACACACACACACACACACACACACACACACACACACACACACACACACTGCTTGTATTTAGCCTGTGGGGAGGATGTTATACAGTTAGGATAGGATACAACATGTCATTGAAGAATCCTGCCTCCCTGACAGTTGAAAACAAGCTGTGGATAAAAAATCCGAGGCACTCCCCCCCCCCCCTCCATGAGCCCCTTAACACCCAATCCGCAGGGGTTCTCAATAGTTTTCATTTCAAGGACTCCCATATTAATATATGTATTTGGCGGTGTGTCTCCATCTGAAAATATCTTGTGCCAATGACTCCCATATAGTACAAGATTTGTGTTAATAAATAGCAGATTCACAGAAATATGTAAAATATGTTGTTCCAGGGACCTCCAGAAGCAAAGATTTGAGTTACAAATGTTTGCTTTAAAAACAATATATATATATTCAAAGATTTGCACACACGATAAAAAAAAAAAAGGTGCAGATCTACAAGCTCATAGCGCGGCACTCGTGCCGTGCTATGAGCTTGTATATCTGCTATTTTTGAATAGCCAAAGAAATCAAAAAATGACACGAGATGCGTCCCCAGACTGAATGGGTTAAAGTGGTTGAACTGATTTTGATGCTACAATTAAAGCTGCACTACTATGTAACTTTCCTCTACCATCTCGGATTTGAACCTGTTGTTTCCTGCTCAAGTGCTGACATTTTTAACCAGTGAGCTAATAAGAGCCTGCCTGCTTGCTCAGGGGATAAATTGAATCTTGACCATTCAGGTCAAACTTCGTGTCAGATCCTGTGTCTAATCGGTCTATAGGTGAGACATGACCTTTGACACGATCTAAATGTCTCAATAGAAGAGCAGGGAGACAAAATAGTTATATAAGTTATATTGTATTAACATACTCTATCATACAGATTGGGGAAAAAAAACATTTATTCATAAGAAAATAAGTGACATTGTGCCGGGGAACGCATCTGTGTCATTTTAGATTTTAGCATTGGCTATTCATAAATAGCAGATAAACAAGCTCAAGTAGATCTGCTATTTCTTTTATTGTGAAAATGTGTGCAAATCTTTTTTTTTTTAAGCAAACATTTTTTATGCCCATTTTATGCCCCCGCGGCCAAATACATATATTTTGGGGGTCCTTGACATGAAAAGATATGAGCACCACTGATATAGCAACATGCGTTCTTCAGAAAACTGCTAGGATTTAGGAGCCATTTTTAGAATCGCCCCCAGGTCTTAATGGGTTAAAGATAACGGTTTCGGACATACAAGGTTTACACCCGACAACCATGACGTGCAGTGTTGCTCAGTTCTGGACAAACAAGGTTCCCAACGTGGGCTGAACACATGCTACTCCACCACCCAAGAATAAACTGTTTTCTTTTTCAATGCGGCTTCATCTCCTTGTATGACTGCATGTGGTGGATGAGTACACACGGTATACATGTGTTTATGACTCCATAAATACACTAAAAAAACTACAGCAAATCGTCGCTGTTGGGCAAAAATCGTGTATCTCTATATTTTATATTAAACGTTTCTCAGTCCCCCAGGGCTCTTATACTAGTGTCTTTTCTGTTTTCTGTTATTGTGGGGAAAGCTTTCGCTGAAAATAGCAGATCGTCAAGCTCACAACACGTCGCAATTCGACACGCTGTGAGCTTGTCGATCAGCTATTTTCCTGCGAAAGCTTTCCCCACAATACGGATGCTGGGTTTTAAGTGGTTAAAGGAGTAGTTCACCCCAAAAATGACTTATTTTCTATCAATTGAACACCCCATGAAGCCTTGAATTCATGGATTTGTTTTTGTTTTTGTTGCATTCCGAAGCTGATAATTTGATTCCCGTCTCCTACCGGCTAATGTATCCGGTAGGAGACACAAAGTAGATTCTTTGTGTCTCCTACCGGAAATACACACGGTCATCAAATTGTTGGCTTAGGAATGCGACAAAAACTAAAATAAATCCATGAATTCAAGGCTTCATGGGGCGTGCAACTGATATAAAATAAGTAATTTTTTGGGTGAACTCCTCCTTTAATGCCCTGTTTTTTGTCCTTCATTGCATGACAGTGTCACACAAAAGTATAGCAAAAACAGTCTCTAGCGAACATCTGCTATGTTTGCTACATTACAATACATGCGAAAATATTTGAAAAGGTTCCCCTACACCCTAAATAGGGAGGGCAGGGTGAAAGTGGTTAAGTCTGTGGATTTTAATATATTGTTAATATTCTTAATATTTAACCTTTGTAAAGTATTAACAAGAGCTTGGCACTAAATAATAACTACATTGGATTCATTAGAATGGAGGTTCTTTTTTTTCCCATTTCCTGAAAAGTTCTTGTTTTGGACATACAAGGTTTCCACCCGACAGCGACGAAATTGTGCCTGGGTGTATTTATGCATGCCGCATATTATCCTGATCCTGATATACTGCCAGGATATCCCACTTAAGCCTCATTTAAATGTTGTCGTATGGCTGAGTATACATTAAGCGTTATATGCCCTCTCTCGTTTACTCATAATTGGGATAGGAAATGTGGTATGTGACGCCGATTGCAACTCGAAAAGACTGCTGAAATGTCATAAACAACCTCCAAACGGACGTATAAACAACCTTCTCTAATTCAAACATGTCTCTGTACACGTTTCCGCTCCGAGGCCCAGTGCAACGGCTAAATCTCGATTGTTTTACTTTGTTGAGCGCCAAAAACAGCAGACCTACAAGAGCACAACGCGTCACATCCGCGACACGTTGTGCGCTTGTAGATCGGCAGTTTCCGTCACGTAACTCCACCACGCGACGAAGCATGGATTAGTCTTAAATGTACTCAATACCCACTTTGAAACTCCATACAGTACCGCCGACCTCCTCAAACGCCGGAAACGGCACGCAAACCACCGCGTTGACCCGATTCATCGCATCGTGACGTGCGGCACAAAACATGTCGGGCCACATGTAACGAAGCCACATCAGACCTACCACGTCTGTCTTCAGGGAAGCGTAATATGAATTATATTAACAATAACAAACTTTTCTGGTTGTTCTTCCTTTTGGTCTGGCGTCCACAAATGAAACGGGGGGGGAAACTTGTTTTGCATGTCAAGTCGCTAAGTTTTTCTTTATTAATTGCCTCTTTTCTTTAACCTCTTTGTAAAGCCCAAGCATGGCGATGTGAGAAGTGAGCAGACTTGTTAATAAAGGGATAAACAAACAAGGAAATAAATAACCTTTATTAGGAGTCTGACATCATGCTGGCTTTACGGCCGGACTGTAAACTAGATGGCCTGCTCTCGAATTGACTTAATTACTTCCTGGTGTAAATTACTGGTTTTCTTTTCCCCTCTCTCTCTCTCTCTCTCTCTCTCTCTCTCTCTCTCTCTCTCTCTCTCTCTCTCTCTCTCTCTCTCTCTCTCTCTCTCTCTCTCTCTCTCTCTCTTCACCCCCACGCCTATTTCTCTCTCTTTCCCCTCCCTCCCTGACCCCCATGTCTTTCTCTGTGTGTGTGTTGTCTCTCTCTCGTCTTAAAGAACGCCCGTTGGCACGGCCCGTCGTAAAGCGAAACAACTGCCAAATCAGATTCCAACATGTCACAGTGCATAAACTGTTTGTGTCTGACATGCCTTCTCCCTTTCTTCCGCACAGGAATCCGCCCGCCGGTTATCTGTTATGCCGTGAGGTCACCAGCGTATACCCACAAGCCCCGCTGCTGTACACAACAGGGAACGAGAACATCGTCTCTGTCGGGTGGAAACCTCATATGTCCAAAACTGTTACTTTTCGGGGATTCAAATTCAAAAGTAGCTAAAGTAGCAGATCGACAAGCTCAAAGCGCGTCGCTTCGCGCTGTGTTTCGAGCTACTTTTGATGCTTTTTGTGTGACGCTGTAGTGTGATCAAGTAGGGCGTTAATTTATGAAAAAACACAAAAAAGTTAGAATTTGGAGATAAGAGGTTTCTGCCCGACAGCAACGATATAAACATTGCAAGCGTTTTGTTAAAGCAATGATTCCCAAACCTGGGGTCCCAGCCCTGCTTGGGGGGCACAAAAGACCACTGAGGGGGCCTTGTCTGTTTAGATGTAGTCCAATATTTGAAACATGATGCATAAAATCATAAAGAAGGACGATCTACAAGCTCAGCTATTCCCGGTTGTGTGGTATTTTTGTGTGTGGCTTTTTACTCCTTTTTATCCACCCAATATCCCACTGATTTCTCCTCACACATTCCTGTGTGTTGTTGTATGCTGTTGTATCCTACTGGCTCACCTACCGAGAAGACATATATGGGCCCGATTCACTAAGCTGTTTACACACATATTTTGAGTGTAAACAGCTTGATGGTCTTAAATGGGGGCGTGGAGCAGGATCAGTGATCTGCACATATCAGGGATGTACACACCCCTTTGTGAATTGCACGTCGGTTTTTGTTTAGAGAAAATACACCCTCCTTTAGTCACTTTATTTACACGTTATTTACACTGATATTTACGACCAGCTTAGTGAATCAGGCCCATAGAGGCTCCGTCCTACTCCTCCCGCCCAACACTCCCTGCTGACAGGCTCCGTCAGCCCATAGCATTGTGCTTTTTGATATCATGGTCAGTATGTATATATATATATATATATATATATATATATATATATATATATATATATATATATATATATAGTATGCTTATTTTTATTTTTTTACACACACACACACACACACACACACACACACACACACACACACACACACACACACATCCGAGTCTAATTGTCAAACAAACAGAGCTAAGTGTTTTGTTGTCTAAAAATGGATGTGTGGTGTGTGTTGAGCTGCTGCAGCCAGTGCAGGCCATGTTTAGAGCAGTGTGGTGAGGGATAAAGGATACAATAGGGTTAGGTCAGGTTAGAGGAGGTCAGGGAACACAAGGACAAATTGCTAAATGAAACGTTGCCTCGTCTTGTTGGTCGGAGCCTGAACCTCCGACTGCCTGGTGTTTATGTCCTGGACCACAGGAGAGAGAGAGGGAGAGAGACAGAGAGGGAGAGGGAGAGACAGAGAGGGAGAGAGAGAGGTTGGGGGGGAGGAAGGGAGGCATAATTTCAGCTAAAAAAAATAGAACAATCTGTGAAGTAAATTGTACTCTGAAATTGTAATAATGGACACCAAATTTGTATGTCTGTCCGTTTATTGCTGAGTCGGCAGCAGTGGGTTTCAAACCGCTCGGTGCGGCCACTCGCTCAGCTAACACCTCGTCCGGGGGCACCTCACGGGGCTCAAACCCACTGCTGACGGTCCGCCTACCTTGCAACGTTGAGATGCAACGTATCAGTGGTTTGCAGAAATGTACTTCTGTCAGACACTTTCGTCCAGGTAATAAGCATTTATTGCAATGACATTGCATTCAATGTGTTGCTGTGACTCATCTCCTGCGATACTGCAGATTGATCTGCATAAACATAACACAGAATGTGAGAGCATGGACTCCCCTGAAGCAGAGACTAGGATACATAGTTATTACATGGACACAGTGATGGAAGAAGTACTCATAATTCTTACTTTAATAAAAGTATCAGTACCACAATGTAGAAATACTCTGTTGCAAGTAAACATCGGGTATTCAGAATTTACTTAAAGTAGTAGTAGTAAAAGTGCAAAAGTATGGGCATCAAATTATACTTAAAGGTCATATGACATTCATTTTCACTTTTTTGATTTTTAATGTTTTTGGGGGGGTTTTATGACCTCAATTACTCCCAAAAAATCTGAACTTTGAACATTCAGTGGATTTTCTTTGGTCTGGGGTTTTCTGAATAATTAGGCTGAAAAGTAATCTGAGCTTGGCCCTTGGGCAGTGAAGTCACAGGCCATTAATCCCGCCCACTCTCCTCCTCCCCTCCCCTATCCTTTCCTTCGGGGGGGGGGGGGGGAGGCGATGATTGACAGGCAAAATCCCTCAACAGCGACACCCGCAGGCAAAGATTTCTTTTTTCATTGCAGTTGAAAAGGCTTTAGAAATGTGAGAGAAAAACACCTGCCATGGAACACTGGAGTGGATTTTTTTGTTAAAACTTTTTATACACGTTTGATGGACCATGACAAAGACTTTTAATGTTTGGTAAAACTGAATGTCATGAAACCTTTAAAGTGTATAGTTTCAATGTACAGATTTTTTTTTTTTCGGATATTCTACTGTTAGACTGATGATAGGTTCATGGTTTACTTATGTACTATTTCTATGCATCTGATGTATTACCTTGTGTTGTCCTTTCTTACTATAAATCGCTCTAGATTAAGTAATGTATGTTTTGTAATATTAAAAAAATCTACAAAGTAACTAGTAACTCAAGTTTTCAAATGATTGTGGTGGAGTAAAAGTGTTTGCCTCTGAGATGTAGTGGAGTAGAAGTAAAAGTATTGAATATTGCAAATTCTCAAAGGTAAAAAATACCTCAAAATTGTAGTACAGTACTAGAGAGTAAATGCACTTAGTTACTTTCCACCACTGCATGGACGTAACATTGGACCCTTCAAGTGCATAACTTAAAATAAAACACAAAGATATCACATCATGCAGTCCACAAAAACGCATACAATTAACATTGTGAATGGAGGGATTGTTTTATTTTGTAATTAAACACAAGTGCACAACAACATTTTTGTAATGGCATCAATCCAATTCACGGAAAGAGCGACAGAAAGCATAGATGTAAAGTAGCAGCATAGCATGGTACTAATAAATAAACAATAAAAGTCAATATTATGTACGGTAACAATCTGAAGGGAAGAACCAAATGCCACAAGGAGGAGGCTGGGGAGGTGGAGGGAGTTTGCTCACTGACAAGCTGTAGAAGAGGTGCTGTGACCTACAGTGTGACCTACAGCACGCTATGAGCATGTAGCATGAAGAGAGAGCCACGTTCTGCTTAAAATGGCTGTGTAGAATGAACCATTATAGGATTGAGGGCGAATGTGTTGGTGGGTGAATGAGCCTGGGGGAACAGCCTGTACGATACGAT
>NW_027660429.1:0-10000 GCF_963280865.1 Gymnoscopelus braueri | reverse complement strand
GACACAGAGTGAGTAGACAGAAAGGGTACCATATTATAATGAGCATTAGTGAGGACCAATTGTATGAAGATAGGTTGAAAATGGCCTGGGTGAAATCGTCCTTTAAGTATTTAAAAGCACTACATGCTTTAAAAATACTTAAAAATACTAGCATTCAAAAGTACAACTTTCAATGTAAATTTTCTTTTTCAGTACAACTTTCAATGTACTGAGTTTCCAGACGTAAAAAAAAAAAGATCTATAAGCTCACAAAGCGTTGCATAGTGACATGTTGTGAGCTTGTAGATCTTCTATTTTCACTAGATTTGAAACAGGGCTCAAGTGGTTAATTAATAAGTGAAGACAAAAGTACAATATTTGTCTTTGAAATGTAGTGAAGGATCCCAAAATACAAATACTCAAAGTACAGATATTTAAACAAATTATTTAAGTTCAATACTCCAAAGTACAGTAAATTGTCTCTGTCGGGTGGAAACCTCATATGTCTCAAACTGTTACTTTCCAGGAATAAAGAAATGTTTGTGTATGAAATAACTCTCTCCTCAACAGTCAAACTTAATTGTCCAACTTGTTTCCCTGACGAGCCCGTAAGTAGCTGTTCTGTGAATTATGTCTTTGTGTCCCTTGTCCTTTCATCTAATCAGGCACAGACGCCACATAGAAAATGTTCCCTCACAAAGCATTCTGTCATGTGTCCTGATGAATGTGTCCTGACGTAACTAGAAGCCAAACAAAGTGCAGCTAAATGGAGATCAGCAAGTTTCGTTTCGACATAATTATTTCACCATATGAAAACGTACAAATATTATATTATATTGTATAATGTATATTATATTTAGTTGTGAATTTTAGGCAAAACAGATTTGCCATTAAATATTTATATCGTTGCTGTCGGGCAGAACCCTCTTATATCCATATTTTAACTTTTTGTGTTTTTTCGTAAATCAACGCCCTACTTGTTCACACTACAGCGTCACACAAAAAACTAGCAGATCCGACTTTTGATGTTTTTCAGTTTCAGCAACAGCTTTGGACATATGAGGTTTCCACCTGACGGAGACAATATTATATTTAGTTGTGAATTTTAGGAAAAACTGATTTGCCCTTAACTGTTTATATAGTATGTGAAATGTGTTTCCATTATGATTGTTTTTTTTAATCATTTGAGCTGGCAAATAACTCAATTATGATATTCTGGTATCCAGAGGAAAGCGGAATCCAAGTTCGAGATCTTGTCTATTACTCTTATTAGTCAGTTTCTCTAGCCATAAATTAGATCAATGTGATACAAAAAGGAGATCTCAGCTTATGTCTCCTGTTTCTCTTTTTTTTCCTTTTTTTTCCTTTCAGCATGTCTCGGATGGAACCTCTGTTGATCTGGACAAGAGATCTCAAAATTGGCTTAAATGTTGCTCAGTTTAGCAGAATTATTGTTGGACAGTTAATCTATAAATTAGATCTCATGCAGTCTTCAATACTTCTCATATCAACCGCATGCATGTTCAATTTTAACTTCAAACTTGAAAAATATATTAAATATATAAAAAACTTTAAAAGAAAACAAAAACAGGTGCATTTTTTCAACACGTTTAATAGTGAAGCCTAATGTAAAACTGAGGATTTTGTTAGGGGATGCGTTGTTTCTCTCCCATACCGCCTCGGTATCTCAGAAGTTAGGGCAGCAGCAGTGAACACGCTAAACTAAAAGTAGCATCTTTTGCACTTATACTAACTGTAATTAACTTGTCGAAGGTGTGGTGTTTTGGGACTGTGTTCCCCTCTCCGGAACCAACTGTAAACCACGCTGGCCTGGGATCCATTCCTGCCACAGACTTCCTGCTCTCACTGTCTCAGTCGCAACGTTGTGCATCCTACACGGATTACTGCCATTTCGTCAGGGTAGCCGGCCTATTATTATTGAGCCCATTTCGCAATACCACAACCAACAGGACCTCCTGTGTCTGTGTGTGTGTGTGTGTGTGTGTGTGTGTGTGTGTGTGTGTGTGTGTGTGTGTGTGTGTGTGTGTGTGTGTGTGTGCGTGTGCGTGTGCGTGTGCGTGTGTGTGTGTGCGTGTGCGTGTGTGCGCGTGCGTGTGCGCGTGCACGTTTGCGTGTGTGCGTGTGCACACTGGCGACAGGGAGAGAGAGAGAGAGGTCCAGATGTCAGGGAAGAAAGACTTCACCCTAGGAACAACTAAAATCCAACATTCTACGGACTTTACATACAGTACCTAAGGTTACAGATCATTTCAGCTCGGAATCTTATCTTGACTGTTAATGAACTGAAAGAGAAGGCAAGAAGAAGGGCATTCTAAGCCATCAAAAAGTCAACACATAGTAGGACATGGCTCAAAATTGCACTATATGTCAGCGAGGTTTGGGGTCCTCTCACAAAACACACATTCGGAAAATTGGAAAAAGACAAAAGAAAAGCACAAAAGCCTGCATGCAGGGAACCCTCCAGGTCCAGCGGAAGACTCCCAACAATGCATGCAGAGCAGAATTAGGCCATTTCCCTCTGATAATTGGAAAAAGAGCCAGCCCATTTTGGATACACCTAAAATAAGTGACCCAAAATCCAGTCATTATAAATCCCTCAAAAACCAAGAGATGAACATAGAGAAGAGTCCCTCAGTCGGTAACCGGAACGATCGCCCCAAAACACACTTGCCCCCATTTTTTCCTCAGACCGCTCGCCCCAGCGGTTCTTGTATTTACGGGGCCAGAGCTCAGCTCTGGACCTGTTTTAATATTGCCTGTATTCTGTTTCTTCTGCCACTTTTCGCAGTTCTGGCTGAACCGTGCTGTCGCTTTTTACGAAACTCGGCCATATGGTAGATGGTCATGAAAAACTATCAAGAAATAATTCTCACAATCTTTCGTCAAAAGGTGGCGCTATAGCACTCAATTGAAAATGCCAACTTTGAACAGGTACAACTCATGCCCTGTTTGACCTACAGCCATAAAACTTCAATACACACATGCGTCTACTCATGATGAACAACTTTAACCCTCTGACTTTTGACCTCTGACCTTTAGATCTCCCACCATTTTGAATTATATGAAAAACAGTTAAAACAGTTAAAAAATCTCCTCCTGGGATTTTTGAGTAATCTGCACGAAACGTTTTACACATGAACTTTGGACCTATGCCGACAAACATGTGCAAAAGATTTTCCATAAGTGAAAAAATGAAGCTTTAATGAGCCAATGAATATTGCAGTTTTATGACAATTATTCATCTGCCCCTAACACATACATGCAGACTCACATTTCTTTGAAACTTTGCGTTAATGTTGAGGGTCATTCCAAATATTACTGAAACCAATCTTACTCCAATTGGTCAAAGGGGGGCGCTATAGCGATTTTTTGAAAGTGCAAACCTTAAACAGGCAAAAGTCATGCCTCGTTTGGCCGACAGCCATTAAACCTGCTTACACATGTGCCTTGACTCATGAGGAACACATGTATCACGTTGACCAGTAAGCTCCCCCCTTAGATTGTCCGCAATTTTGAGCAGTTTGAAAAACACTTAAACCCAGGATTTTTCAGCTATTTGCGTGAAACTGTATCATCTGTGTGATCTCCTTTTTCACAAGTTCTTGTCTGTTGGTCCAATGGCTTCTCCCTTAAACGTGTGCCTCACAACCTAAAGGTTGCCAGTTCAAGCCTCACTTGATGCGGACTTCATTAAAGTTGCATTGCACACAACATGATTGTGTCAATTAATGCATGTGCAATTGTTAAACATAACCTGAAATACTTATTTGAGAGGGTATGTTTTTGCAATTTATGACATACTTCATTCTGAAAATAGCCGATCTACAATCTCAAAACTTTTCAGATAGCAACGTGTTTCTGAGTTTGTAGATCGGCTGCTTTCACTGGTTCACTTTTATCTTCAACAGACAACCTCAGCCTGGTCAAAGCTATAGCACTATAGGTAATGTTGCAGCCCGTCAATCCGAAGGTTGAGGGTTCGATTCCTGTTAATGGCAATAGGTTGACACGTCCAATAGGGTGCATCAAAAAATACAAATTTAACCTGCTGATCTGTTAATGTGATAAAAGTGTTCCAATGCATGTTGTTACAACATATGCAAAATATTTTTGCAATACGAGGTGATTTAGAGGTGCAACGGCCATCAGCTTTTATGGCAAAAGGGGGTAACCAGCATGTTTTTACCTTTCGTTTATTATTTTTTAATTTTTATAATCTAATTTAATATTACTGCCATCACCAACACATTGTGCATAATGCACTCTAGCTACAACTTTCATTTCAACATTCAACATAATGTTTATTTGGTAGCCATGCTAACCTGAGAGAATCGAGGACAATTCTAATGCTAACAAAGCACAATGCTGTGAGGCAAAAAGACTCCACCCCTTTACCTGAAGACAATTGAGATAATCTACTCTCTATTCTTTGTGTTGATGTACTTTTATTAAGGATATTTTCATATGAGTTGTACTTTTGGGAGCTGCCCGGTAGGCACGCTTTACCAAGGAGCAGCAGGAAATGACAGTGAAGTCCAGAATGGCGATGTTGGAGAGCGAAAGTGATGAGCATAGCGATACAGAAGACTGGCACCACAGCCTGCATTCCACCCTACATCCTCAGCCGGCCGAGTCTCGTGTCACTGGCTACACTGTTGAAGATCACACCGATACAGCAGGCTGCCTTCACGTTTAAGTTCAGAGTTGGGCGGTAATTGTGCAAATATTTCAGCATCCTACGCAACAGCAGATCGATCACGCCGCCAAGTGCACAAGAACACCACAAGCAGTGCACACCATCTCCCATGTGCACCCTGCACTGGGACAGCAAGTTGACACTGATGTTCAGCAATGTGCGCCAGTTGGAGGAGCGTTTGACAGTGGTGGTTGGAGATGCGGAGCAGCTCAAACTGCTTGGTGTGCCAGCATATACAAAGAGGAAAGACGAGGCGTGCGGAGAGCTGACATACAAGCTAGTGCAGGACTGGTGCTGTGCCGACCAGGTTATCAACATGGTATTTGACACGCTGTGATGCAGCATGCATGCATTGCCATCCAGCTCTCACTTGGTAGACCACTGCTCTGGTCCGGGTGCCTGCATCACATTGGTGAGGTGCTCCTTAGCCACATTTTCACTGATCTCAAGGTGGAGACGTTACGCTCACCAGAGGTTACCTTGTTTACTTGTTTGTTGCAGGACAACTGGAACTTGCTGCCGCACAATTACAGTGGCCCATTGTCCCGCTACATTACTGCCAATGCTGAACAACCGTTACTGGGCAAGTTACATGCTGAACTTGCTGTACTGCAGCAGTGATAGACTACAAGCGAGGCGACTACCACAAGTTTGTGCAGCTGTGTCTTGTCTATCTGGGTGCAGATGAAGCAGCACAGACTGCAGTATACTTTCAATGGTCAGGAGCTCTGCACAAGGCGGCTAGATGGCCAAGCTCCTCTACCCTCTCAAGCTGACTTTGAAGCAGCAGCATATCGCCTTGCTTCCCCAGGGCACCATCACCACATGGCAGTAGGTGCCGAAGATTCAGGCGTTTGCCAACTTCATTGCGCACATCTACGCAACATGGTGGCTGACCTGTGACACAGCCGTAGATGCCGCATAGAATGACCCCAAACTCTACCACAACCTACAAGTCTGTTGACGAGGGCATTGCAACATCAGCCATGAAAGCGCTGAAGAGGCACCTCAGGTACCTGACCGTGAGATGCTGCCCCTGGCACTCTTCAGCACCAAGGTGCCAGTTGCGTTGTGCACTTGCGGATGCCATCTTGGAGCACAAGCTAGATGATCTTCCCATGCAAGCCCCAAAGCAGCGCTTTGGCACTGGTTTCGGCAAGCCAAAGCTTGCACAGTCATTCATAATGTTGATGGCACGCACATTCACCACACCTGCCTGGAATGATGCGCTGTCTGGTAGCCCAATCCTCTACATTGAGTGAGAGAAATTCTGGATCGATGTGCAGCTGGTGCATACCAAACCAGCAGTCTGGTTTGGCGAGGTCGGCCAACCTTGTGGTCGGCAAGAGGACTGCCGAGCGTGGAGTCAAACTCACAACAGACTTTGTGGCAGCAGCCAAGAGTGAGCAACATCTGCAGAATCTGCAGGCAGTTGAGCAGGACCACTGTGAACAGCCCAATCTTCGCTGCTGCAAACGCAAGCTGAACACAGTGTTTTTTCGTTTTTGTTAAAATGTTAGAATTTTCAAACATTTTTCAGTGATGTTCAATGAAAATGTCAATGTTTCTTTTTAAATAAACACATTTTACTCTTTTCAGAAACATCTTCTCAATAACTATTTGTTGTATTTTTGAGAAATTGCCATGTTATGTTATCAAGAAATGGGAGTTCAAAAAGCACACAAAATGGCACTTTTTGACAAAATAGCTAAATTTGACATGCTGCGTTGCACCTCTAAATCTGAATGAATGTTCCCCAAACGTTGCACACATCATTTGTATAGACATTGGAACAAAATGCAACACCTAACAGTTTGATATTTTGAGATTAATTTTTTTGCATTGCATTTTGATGCACCCTAACGTCCAATCAATCCATTCTGCTTCCATCCTTCTCTCTCTTCAATCTATTGTTTCCATGTCTCTCTCTCTTCAATCTATTCCGTTTCCATGTCTCTCTCTCCGCCCTTAGATTGTTCGCAATTTTGAGCAGTTTGAAAAACACTTAAACCCAGGATTTTTCAGTTATTTGCGTGAAATGGTAGAATCTGTCTGACCTCCGTTTTCACTGTATCAGGTCTGTTGGTCCAATGGCTTCCCGCTTAAGTGAATGTTTCACAACATCAAGGTTGCCGGTTCAAGCCTCACTTGGTGGAGACTTCATTTAAAGTGAATTGCAAACTACAAGACTGTATCAATGAATACATATGCAATTGATAATGATAACATGAAATGCTTATCTGAGAAGGTCTGTTTTTGCAATGTATGACATACTTCATTCTGAAAATAGCCGATCTACAATCTCAAAACTTTTCAGATAGCAACGTGTTTCTGAGCTTGTAGATCGGCTGCTTTCAATGGTTCAGTTTTATCTTCAACAGACAACCTCAGCCTGGTCAAAGCTATAGCACTATAGGTAGTGTTGCAGCCTGTCAATCCTAAGGTTGAGGGTTCGATTCCTGTTAATGGCAATAGGTTGACACGTCCAATCAATCCATTCTGCTTCCATCTTTCTCTCTCTTCAATCTATTGTTTCCATGTCTCTCTCTCTTCAATCTATTCCGTTTCCATGTCTCTCTCTCCGCCCTTAGATTGTCCGCAATTTTGAGCAGTTTGAAAAACACTTAAACCCAGGATTTTTCAGTTATTTGCGTGAAATGGTATCATCTGTCTGACCTCCGTTTTCACTGGATCAGGTCTGTTGGTCCAATGGCTTCCCGCTTAAGTGAATGTTTCATAACATCAAGGTTGCCGGTTCAAGCCTCACTTGGTGGAGACTTCATTTAAAGTGCATTGCAAACAACAAGACTGTATTAATGAATACATATGCAATTGATAAAGATAACATTAAATGCTTATCTGAGAAGGTATGTTTTTGCAATGTATGACATACTTCATTCTGAAAATAGCCGATCTACAATCTCAAAACTTTTCAGATAGCAACGTGTTTCTGAGCTTGTAGATCGGCTGCTTTCACTGGTTCAGTTTTATCTTCAACAGACAACCTCAGCCTGGTCAAAGCTATAGCACTATAGGTAGTGTTGCAGCCTGTCAATCCGAAGGTTGAGGGTTCGATTCCTGTTAATGGCAATAGGTTGAGATGTCCAATCAATCCATTCTGCTTCCATCTCTCTCTCTCTTCAATCTATTATGTTTCCATGTCTCTCTCTCTCAATTAATGCATGTGCAACTGTTAAAGGTAACATGAAATGCTTCTTGGAGAGAGTATGTTTTTGCAATGTATGACAAACTTCATTGTGAAAATAGCCGATCTACAATCTCACAACTTTTCAGATAGCAACGTTTTGTGAGCTTGTAGATCGGCTACTTTCACTAGTTTTCGTTCCGAGGAGACACAAAAATGCCTTTATTGGTAAATGGTTTGTGAACCAGTGATCTAGAGTAGTTCGGGACACAGAGGCTTGGTTCATAATGGACGGAAATACTTATAAATATCAACAGACACTACCAGTAATTGTGTCAATTAATACATATGCAATTGATAAAGATAACCTGAAATGCTTATTTGAGAGGGTATGAAGTATGTATGACATACTTCATTCTGAAAATAGCCGATCTACAATCTCAAAACCTTTCAGATAGCAACGTTCTTTCTGAGCTTGTAGATCGGCTGCTTTCACTGGTTCACTTTTATCTTCAACAGACAACCTCAGCCTCGACAAAGCTATAGCACTATAGGTAGTGTTGCAGCCTGTCAATTCGAAGGTTGATGGTTCGATTCCTGTTAATGGCAATAGGTTGAGATGTCCAATCAATCCATTCTGCTTCCATCTCTCTCTCTCTTCAATCTATTATGTTTCCGTGTCTCTCTCTCTTCAATCTATTCCGTTTCCATGTCTCTCTCTCTCTCTCTCTCTCTCTCTCTCTCTTCAATCTATTCCGTTTCCATGTCTCCCTCTTCAATCTATTCCGTTTCCATGTCTCTCTCTCTCTCGCTCTCTTTTGAGGGGCGGCCATAGCTGAGTGGTTAGTGAGCCAGCCTAGGGAGCCAGAGGCCCTAGTTGCCCCAGGTACGATTCCAGGCCAGGCCAGCAAATGAAATTTGTCCCTGAGCAAGACTCTTAACCCCTAATTGCTCACAGGCCCTCATTGGAAACAAGACCGCAAGGACTTTCATGAACGGACCTGTTAAAGGAATTATCCTTATCTATTCCGTTTCCATGTCTCTCTCTCTCTCTCTCTCTCCGATCTACAATCTCACAACTTTTCAGATAGCAACGTGTTTCTGAGCTTGTAGGTCGGCTGCTTTCACTGGTTCACTTTTATCTTCAACAGACAACCTCAATCTGTACAAAGCTATAGCACTATAGGTAGTGTTGCAGCCTGTTAATCCAAAGGTTGAAGGTTCGATTCCTGTTAATGGCAATAGGTTGAGATGTCCATTCAATCCGTTCTGCTTCCATCTCTCTCTCTCTTCAGTCTATTATGTTTCCATGTCTCTCTCTCTCTCTTCAATCTATTCCGTTTCCATGTCTCTCTCTCTCTCTCTCTTCAATCTATTCCCTTTCCATGTCTCCCTCTTCAATCTATTCCGTTTCCATGTCTCTCTCTCTCTCGCTCTCTTTTGAGGGGCGGCCATAGCTGAGTGGTTAGTGAGCCAGCCTAGGGAGCCAGAGGCCCTAGTTGCCCCAGGTACGATTCCAGGCCAGGCCAGCAAATGAATTTTGTCCCTGAGCAAGACTCTTAACCCCTAATTGCTCACAGGCCCTCATTGGAAACAAGACCGCAAGGACTTTCATGAACGGACCTGTTAAAAGAATTATCCTTATCTATTCCGTTTCCATGTCTCTCTCTCTCTCTCTCTCCGATCTACAATCTCACAACTTTTCAGATAGCAACGTGTTTCTGAGCTTGTAGGTCGGCTGCTTTCACTGGTTCACTTTTATCTTCAACAGACAACCTCAATCTGTACAAAGCTATAGCACTATAGGTAGTGTTGCAGCCTGTTAATCCAAAGGTTGAGGGTTCGATTCCTGTTAATGGCAATAGGTTGAGATGTCCATTCAATCCGTTCTGCTTCCATCTTTCTCTCTCTTCAGTCTATTATGTTTCCATGTCTCTCTCTCTCTCTTCAATCTATTCCGTTTCCATGTCTCTCTCTCTCTCTTCAATCTATTCCTTTTCCAAGTCTCTCTCTCTCTTTCTCTTCAATCTATTCAGTTTCTCTCTCTCTCTCTTTCTCTTCAATCTATTCCGTTTCTTTCTCTCTCTCTCTCTCTCTCTCTCTCTCTCTCTCTCTCTCTCTCTCTCTCTCTCTCTTCAATCTATTCCGATTCTCTCTCT
>NW_027660430.1:0-57899 GCF_963280865.1 Gymnoscopelus braueri | reverse complement strand
GTCAGGTGGTCTACCCAGGCTTGTGAAATTCATAGCAGCCAATTGGAATGAAATCTGCTCAAACTGACTTATGTACGGATACATAACTATTATAGGATATATAAGGTCAGGTGGAAACCTTGTATGTTAAAAAAAAAAAAGAAATAAAAAGAATGGATGAAATGGAGAAAAAAATACAAGGTTGCTGCCTCCTGACATAGATATAATTGTGCTTATAAATGCCTCCTAGTTGACCTCATATAACTTTATTAAAGAAATAGGTTCACAATTTGGAAAATTTAAGTGTGCCTGCAGTTGGCTGAGGGGCTTTGCCTATAACTTTGCCGTGGTAACGCGTAACGGCGAAAAAAGCCTGGTTGGCCCGGTCGTTGCGCACGTTTTGATGTATACATTGGCGGGGCCGTGTCAACCGTGTGGGAGGAGTAGCATTTTGCCAAAAAAGTTGTAAAAAAGCAGCAAAGTAATGATTACAAAATTTATAAAAAATAAACCAAAACTCAGAAAAGGAAAATAAAACAAATACAAAATTGAAGGTAAAAATGAGCTTCTAAAACAATGTTTGAGAAAAATCTTTTTTTTTTTTAAATATATAAACAATTACTCAAATGGTTTTGAGTGCTTGTTTCACCCACTTCTGCCCGTTTTCAGACAACAGTGGACACTGGACCGGCGTCGGCGGACACTGCCGACACTTCTGACATACGCAATCGTGCGGGGACACCTCCCCTACAACGCCACACTCTCGGATAAGCCCGAGAGGTGTAAAAAAAAGTGTGGCGGACCTTCCAGTGAGGTCAGAGGTCAGAAAAGTGCAGTTTTCAGACAACGGTGGACACTGGACCGGCGCCGGCGGACACTGCCGACACTTCTGACTTACGCACGCGTGCGGGGACACCTCCCCTACAACGCCACACTCTCGGATAAGCCCGAGAGGTGTAAAAAAAAGTGTGGCGGACCGTCCAGGGAGGTCAGAGGTCAGAAAAGTGCAGTTTTCAGACAACAGTGGACACTGGACAGGCACCGGTGGACACTGCCGACACTTCTGACATACGCACGCGTGCGGGGACACCTCCCCTACAACGCCACACTCTCGGATAAGCCCGAGAGGTGTAAAGAAAAGAGTGACGGACCGTCCAGTGAGGTCAGAGGTCAGAAAAGTGCAGTTTTCAGACAACGGTGGACACTGGACCGGCGCCGGCGGACACTGCCGACACTTCTGACATACGCACGCGTGCGGGGACACCTCCCCTACAACGCCACACTCTCGGATAAGCCCGAGAGGTGTAAAAAAAAGTGTGGCGGACCGTCCAGTGAGGTCAGAGGTCAGAAAAGTGCCGTTTTCAGACAACAGTGGACACTGGACAGGCACCGGTGGACACTGCCGACACTTCTGACATACGCACGCGTGCGGGGACACCTCCCCTACAACGCCACACTCTCGGATAAGCCCGAGAGGTGTAAAGAAAAGTGTGGCGGACCGTCCAGTGAGGTCAGAGGTCAGAAAAGTGCAGTTTTCAGACAACGGTGGACACTGGACCGGCGCCGGCGGACACTGCCGACACTTCTGACATACGCACGCGTGCGGGGACACCTCCCCTACAACGCCAGACTCTCGGATAAGCCCGAGAGGTGTAAAGAAAAGTGTGGCGGACCGTCCAGTGAGGTCAGAGGTCAGAAAAGTGCAGTTTTCAGACAACGGTGGACACTGGACCGGCGCCGGCGGACACTGCCGACACTTCTGACATACGCACGCGTGCGGGGACACCTCCCCTACAACGCCACACTCTCGGATAAGCCCGAGAGATGTAAAAAAAAGTGTGGCGGACCGTCCAGTGAGGTCAGAGGTCAGAAAAGTGCAGTTTTCAGACAACGGTGGACACTGGACCGGCGCCGGCGGACACTGCCGACACTTCTGACATACGCACGCGTGCGGGGACACCTCCCCTACAACGCCACACTCTCGGATAAGCCCTAGAGATGTAAAAAAAAGTGTGGCGGACCGTCCAGTGAGGTCAGAGGTCAGAAAAGTGCAGTTTTCAGACAACGGTGGACACTGGACCGGCGCCGGCGGACACTGCCGACACTTCTGACATACGCACGCGTGCGGGGACACCTCCCCTACAACGCCAAACTCTCGGATAAGCCCGAGAGATGTAAAAAAAAGTGTGGCGGACCGTCCAGTGAGGTCAGAGGTCAGAAAAGTGCAGTTTTCAGACAACGGTGGACACTGGACCGGCGCCGGCGGACACTGCCGACACTTCTGACTTACGCACGCGTGCGGGGACACCTCCCCTACAACGCCACACTCTCGGATAAGCCCGAGAGGTGTAAAAAAAAGTGTGGCGGACCGTCCAGTGAGGTCAGAGGTCAGAAAAGTGCAGTTTTCAGACAACAGTGGACACTGGACAGGCACCGGTGGACACTGCCGACACTTCTGACATACGCACGCGTGCGGGGACACCTCCCCTACAACGCCAAACTCTCGGATAAGCCCGAGAGGTGTAAAGAAAAGTGTGACGGACCGTCCAGTGAGGTCAGAGGTCAGAAAAGTGCAGTTTTCAGACAACGGTGGACACTGGACCGGCGCCGGCGGACACTGCCGACACTTCTGACATACGCACGCGTGCGGGGACACCTCCCCTACAACGCCACACTCTCGGATAAGCCCGAGAGGTGTAAAAAAAAGTGTGGCGGACCGTCCAGTGAGGTCAGAGGTCAGAAAAGTGCCGTTTTCAGACAACAGTGGACACTGGACAGGCACCGGTGGACACTGCCGACACTTCTGACATACGCACGCGTGCGGGGACACCTCCCCTACAACGCCACACTCTCGGATAAGCCCGAGAGGTGTAAAGAAAAGTGTGGCGGACCGTCCAGTGAGGTCAGAGGTCAGAAAAGTGCAGTTTTCAGACAACGGTGGACACTGGACCGGCGCCGGCGGACACTGCCGACACTTCTGACATACGCACGCGTGCGGGGACACCTCCCCTACAACGCCAGACTCTCGGATAAGCCCGAGAGGTGTAAAGAAAAGTGTGGCTGACCGTCCAGTGAGGTCAGAGGTCAGAAATGTGCAGTTTTCAGACAACGGTGGACACTGGACCGGCGCCGGCGGACACTGCCGACACTTCTGACATACGCACGCGTGCGGGGACACCTCCCCTACAACGCCACACTCTCGGATAAGCCCGAGAGATGTAAAAAAAAGTGTGGCGGACCGTCCAGTGAGGTCAGAGGTCAGAAAAGTGCAGTTTTCAGACAACGGTGGACACTGGACCGGCGCCGGCGGACACTGCCGACACTTCTGACATACGCACGCGTGCGGGGACACCTCTCCTACAACGCCACACTCTCGGATAAGCCCTAGAGATGTAAAAAAAAGTGTGGCGGACCGTCCAGTGAGGTCAGAGGTCAGAAAAGTGCAGTTTTCAGACAACGGTGGACACTGGACCGGCGCCGGCGGACACTGCCGACACTGCCGACACACTGCCGACACTTCTGACATACGCACGCGTGCGGGGACACCTCCCCTACAACGCCAGACTCTCGGATAAGCCCGAGAGGTAAAAAGAAAAGTGTGGCGGACCGTCCAGTGAGGTCAGAGGTCAGAAAAGTGCAGTTTTCAGACAACGGTGGACACTGGACCGGCGCCGGCGGACACTGCCGACACTTCTGACATACGCACTTGTGCGGGGACACCTCCCCTACAACGCCACACTCTCGGATAAGCCCGAGAGGTGTAAAAAAAAGTGTGGCGGACCGTCCAGTGAGGTCAGAGGTCAGAAAAGTGCCGTTTTCAGACAACAGTGGACACTGGACAGGCACCGGTGGACACTGCCGACACTTCTGACATACGCACGCGTGCGGGGACACCTCCCCTACAACGCCACACTCTCGGATAAGCCCGAGAGGTGTAAAGAAAAGTGTGGCGGACCGTCCAGTGAGGTCAGAGGTCAGAAAAGTGCAGTTTTCAGACAACGGTGGACACTGGACCGGCGCCGGCGGACACTGCCGACACTTCTGACATACGCACGCGTGCGGGGACACCTCCCCTACAACGCCAGACTCTCGGATAAGCCCGAGAGGTGTAAAGAAAAGTGTGGCGGACCGTCCAGTGAGGTCAGAGGTCAGAAATGTGCAGTTTTCAGACAACGGTGGACACTGGACCGGCGCCGGCGGACACTGCCGACACTTCTGACATACGCACGCGTGCGGGGACACCTCCCCTACAACGCCACACTCTCGGATAAGCCCGAGAGATGTAAAAAAAAGTGTGGCGGACCGTCCAGTGAGGTCAGAGGTCAGAAAAGTGCAGTTTTCAGACAACGGTGGACACTGGACCGGCGCCGGCGGACACTGCCGACACTTCTGACATACGCACGCGTGCGGGGACACCTCCCCTACAACGCCACACTCTCGGATAAGCCCTAGAGATGTAAAAAAAAGTGTGGCGGACCGTCCAGTGAGGTCAGAGGTCAGAAAAGTGCAGTTTTCAGACAACGGTGGACACTGGACCGGCGCCGGCGGACACTGCCGACACTGCCGACACACTGCCGACACTTCTGACATACGCACGCGTGCGGGGACACCTCCCCTACAACGCCAGACTCTCGGATAAGCCCGAGAGGTAAAAAGAAAAGTGTGGCGGACCGTCCAGTGAGGTCAGAGGTCAGAAAAGTGCAGTTTTCAGACAACGGTGGACACTGGACCGGCGCCGGCGGACACTGCCGACACTTCTGACATACGCACGCGTGCGGGGACACCTCCCCTACAACGCCACACTCTCGGATAAGCCCGAGAGATGTAAAAAAAAGTGTGGCGGACCGTCCAGTGAGGTCAGAGGTCAGAAAAGTGCAGTTTTCAGACAACGGTTGACACTGGACCGGCGCCGGCGGACACTGCCGACACTTCTGACATACGCACGCGTGCGGGGACACCTCCCCTACAACGCCACACTCTCGGATAAGCCCGAGAGGTGTAAAGAAAAGTGTGGCGGACCGTCCAGTGAGGTCAGAGGTCAGAAAAGTGCAGTTTTCAGACAACGGTGGACACTGGACCGGCGCCGGCGGACACTGCCGACACTTCTGACATACGCACGCGTGCGGGGACACCTCCCCTACAACGCCAGACTCTCGGATAAGCCCGAGACGTGTAAAGAAAAGTGTGGCGGACCGTCCAGTGAGGTCAGAGGTCAGAAAAGTGCCGTTTTCAGACAACAGTGGACACTGGACAGGCACCGGTGGACACTGCCGACACTTCTGACATACGCACGCATGCGGGGACACCTCCCCTACAACGCCACACTATCGGATAAGCCCGAGAGGTGTAAAGAAAAGTGTGGCGGACCGTTCAGTGAGGTCAGAGGTCAGAAAAGTGCAGTTTTCAGACAACGGTGGACACTGGACCGGCGCCGGCGGACACTGCCGACACTTCTGACATACGCACGCGTGCGGGGACACCTCCCCTACAACGCCACACTCTCGGATAAGCCCGAGAGATGTAAAAAAAAGTGTGGCGGACCGTCCAGTGAGGTCAGAGGTCAGAAAAGTGCAGTTTTCAGACAACGGTGGACACTGGACCGGCGCCGGCGGACACTGCCGACACTTCTGACATACGCACGCGTGCGGGGACACCTCCCCTACAACGCCACACTCTCGGATAAGCCCGAGAGGTGTAAAGAAAAGTGTGGCGGACCGTCCAGTGAGGTCAGAGGTCAGAAAAGTGCAGTTTTCAGACAACGGTGGACACTGGACCGGCGCCGGCGGACACTGCCGACACTTCTGACATACGCACGCGTGCGGGGACACCTCCCCTACAACGCCAGACTCTCGGATAAGCCCGAGACGTGTAAAGAAAAGTGTGGCGGACCGTCCAGTGAGGTCAGAGGTCAGAAAAGTGCAGTTTTCAGACAACGGTGGACACTGGACCGGCGCCGGCGGACACTGCCGACACTTCTGACATACGCACGCGTGCGGGGACACCTCCCCTACAACGCCACACTCTCGGATAAGCCCGAGAGGTGTAAAAAAAAGTGTGGCGGACCGTCCAGTGAGGTCAGAGGTCAGAAAAGTGCCGTTTTCAGACAACAGTGGACACTGGACAGGCACCGGTGGACACTGCCGACACTTCTGACATACGCACGCGTGCGGGGACACCTCCCCTACAACGCCACACTCTCGGATAAGCCCGAGAGGTGTAAAGAAAAGTGTGGCGGACCGTCCAGTGAGGTCAGAGGTCAGAAAAGTGCAGTTTTCAGACAACGGTGGACACTGGACCGGCGCCGGCGGACACTGCCGACACTTCTGACATACGCACGCGTGCGGGGACGCCACACTCTCGGATAAGCCCGAGAGGTGTAAAAAAAAGTGTGGCGGACCGTCCAGTGAGGTCAGAGGTCAGAAAAGTGCCGTTTTCAGACAACAGTGGACACTGGACAGGCACCGGTGGACACTGCCGACACTTCTGACAACCGCACGCGTGCGGGGACACCTCCCCTACAACGCCACACTCTCGGATAAGCCCGAGAGGTGTAAAGAAAAGTGTGGCGGACCGTCCATAGAGGTCAGAGGTCAGAAAAGTGCAGTTTTCAGACAACGGTGGACACTGGACCGGCGCCGGCGGACACTGCCGACACTTCTGACATACGCACGCGTGCGGGGACAGCTCCCCTACAACGCCAGACTCTCGGATAAGCCCGAGAGGTGTAAAGAAAAGTGTGGCGGACCGTCCAGTGAGGTCAGAGGTCAGAAAAGTGCAGTTTTCAGACAACGGTGGACACTGGACCGGCGCCGGCGGACACTGCAGACACTTCTGACATACGCACGCGTGCGGGGACACCTCCCCTACAACGCCAGACTCTCGGATAAGCCCGAGAGGTGTAAAGAAAAGTGTGGCGGACCGTCCAGTGAGGTCAGAGGTCAGAAAAGTGCAGTTTTCAGACAACGGTGGACACTGGACCGGCGCCGGCGGACACCGCCGACACTTCTGACATACGCACGCGTGCGGGGACACCTCCCCTACAACGCCACACTCTCGGATAAGCCCGAGAGATGTAAAAAAAAGTGTGGCGGACCGTCCAGTGAGGTCAGAGGTCAGGAAAGTGCAGTTTTCAGACAACGGTGGACACTGGACCGGCGCCGGCGGACACTGCCGACACTTTTGACATACGCACGCGTGCGGGGACACCTCCCCTACAACGCCACACTCTCGGATAAGCCCGAGAGGTGTAAAAAAAAGTGTGGCGGACCGTCCAGTGAGGTCAGAGGTCAGAAAAGTGCCGTTTTCAGACAACAGTGGACACTGGACAGGCACCGGTGGACACTGCCGACACTTCTGACATACGCACGCGTGCGGGGACACCTCCCCTACAACGCCACACTCTCGGATAAGCCCGAGAGGTGTAAAGAAAAGTGTGGCGGACCGTCCAGTGAGGTCAGAGGTCAGAAAAGTGCAGTTTTCAGACAACGGTGGACACTGGACCGGCGCCGGCGGACACTGCCGACACTTCTGACATACGCACGCGTGCGGGGACACCTCCCCTACAACGCCACACTCTCGGATAAGCCCGAGAGATGTAAAAAAAAGTGTGGCGGACCGTCCAGTGAGGTCAGAGGTCAGAAAAGTGCAGTTTTCAGACAACGGTGGACACTGAACCGGCGCCGGCGGACACTGCCGACACTTCTGACATACGCACGCGTGCGGGGACACCTCCCCTACAACGCCACACTCTCGGATAAGCCCGAGAGGTGTAAAAAAAAGTGTGGCGGACCGTCCAGTGAGGTCAGAGGTCAGAAAAGTGCCGTTTTCAGACAACAGTGGACACTGGACAGGCACCGGTGGACACTGCCGACACTTCTGACATACGCACGCGTGCGGGGACACCTCCCCTACAACGCCACACTCTCGGATAAGCCCGAGAGATGTAAAAAAAAGTGTGGCGGACCGTCCAGTGAGGTCAGAGGTCAGGAAAGTGCAGTTTTCAGACAACGGTGGACACTGGACCGGCGCCGGCGGACACTGCCGACACTTTTGACATACGCACGCGTGCGGGGACACCTCCCCTACAACGCCACACTCTCGGATAAGCCCGAGAGGTGTAAAAAAAAGTGTGGCGGACCGTCCAGTGAGGTCAGAGGTCAGAAAAGTGCCGTTTTCAGACAACAGTGGACACTGGACAGGCACCGGTGGACACTGCCGACACTTCTGACATACGCACGCGTGCGGGGACACCTCCCCTACAACGCCACACTCTCGGATAAGCCCGAGAGGTGTAAAGAAAAGTGTGGCGGACCGTCCAGTGAGGTCAGAGGTCAGAAAAGTGCAGTTTTCAGACAACGGTGGACACTGGACCGGCGCCGGCGGACACTGCCGACACTTCTGACATACGCACGCGTGCGGGGACACCTCCCCTACAACGCCACACTCTCGGATAAGCCCGAGAGATGTAAAAAAAAGTGTGGCGGACCGTCCAGTGAGGTCAGAGGTCAGAAAAGTGCAGTTTTCAGACAACGGTGGACACTGAACCGGCGCCGGCGGACACTGCCGACACTTCTGACATACGCACGCGTGCGGGGACACCTCCCCTACAACGCCACACTCTCGGATAAGCCCGAGAGGTGTAAAAAAAAGTGTGGCGGACCGTCCAGTGAGGTCAGAGGTCAGAAAAGTGCCGTTTTCAGACAACAGTGGACACTGGACAGGCACCGGTGGACACTGCCGACACTTCTGACATACGCACGCGTGCGGGGACACCTCCCCTACAACGCCACACTCTCGGATAAGCCCGAGAGGTGTAAAGAAAAATGTGGCGGACCGTCCATAGAGGTCAGAGGTCAGAAAAGTGCAGTTTTCAGACAACGGTGGACACTGAACCGGCGCCGGCGGACACTGCCGACACTTCTGACATACGCACGCGTGCGGGGACACCTCCCCTACAACGCCACACTCTCGGATAAGCCCGAGAGGTGTAAAAAAAAGTGTGGCGGACCGTCCAGTGAGGTCAGAGGTCAGAAAAGTGCCGTTTTCAGACAACAGTGGACACTGGACAGGCACCGGTGGACACTGCCGACACTTCTGACATACGCACGCGTGCGGGGACACCTCCCCTACAACGCCACACTCTCGGATAAGCCCGAGAGGTGTAAAGAAAAATGTGGCGGACCGTCCATAGAGGTCAGAGGTCAGAAAAGTGCAGTTTTCAGACAACGGTGGACACTGAACCGGCGCCGGCGGACACTGCCGACACTTCTGACATACGCACGCGTGCGGGGACACCTCCCCTACAACGCCACACTCTCGGATAAGCCCGAGAGGTGTAAAAAAAAGTGTGGCGGACCGTCCAGTGAGGTCAGAGGTCAGAAAAGTGCCGTTTTCAGACAACAGTGGACACTGGACAGGCACCGGTGGACACTGCCGACACTTCTGACATACGCACGCGTGCGGGGACACCTCCCCTACAACGCCACACTCTCGGATAAGCCCGAGAGGTGTAAAGAAAAATGTGGCGGACCGTCCATAGAGGTCAGAGGTCAGAAAAGTGCAGTTTTCAGACAACGGTGGACACTGGACCGGCGCCGGCGGACACTGCCGACACTTCTGACATACGCACGCGTGCGGGGACAGCTCCCCTACAACGCCAGACTCTCGGATAAGCCCGAGAGGTGTAAAGAAAAGTGTGGCGGACCGTCCAGTGAGGTCAGAGGTCAGAAAAGTGCAGTTTTCAGACAACGGTGGACACTGGACCGGCGCCGGCGGACACTGCAGACACTTCTGACATACGCACGCGTGCGGGGACACCTCCCCTACAACGCCAGACTCTCGGATAAGCCCGAGAGGTGTAAAGAAAAGTGTGGCGGACCGTCCAGTGAGGTCAGAGGTCAGAAAAGTGCAGTTTTCAGACAACGGTGGACACTGGACCGGCGCCGGCGGACACCGCCGACACTTCTGACATACGCACGCGTGCGGGGACACCTCCCCTACAACGCCACACTCTCGGATAAGCCCGAGAGATGTAAAAAAAAGTGTGGCGGACCGTCCAGTGAGGTCAGAGGTCAGGAAAGTGCAGTTTTCAGACAACGGTGGACACTGGACCGGCGCCGGCGGACACTGCCGACACTTTTGACATACGCACGCGTGCGGGGACACCTCCCCTACAACGCCACACTCTCGGATAAGCCCGAGAGGTGTAAAAAAAAGTGTGGCGGACCGTCCAGTGAGGTCAGAGGTCAGAAAAGTGCCGTTTTCAGACAACAGTGGACACTGGACAGGCACCGGTGGACACTGCCGACACTTCTGACATACGCACGCGTGCGGGGACACCTCCCCTACAACGCCACACTCTCGGATAAGCCCGAGAGGTGTAAAGAAAAGTGTGGCGGACCGTCCAGTGAGGTCAGAGGTCAGAAAAGTGCAGTTTTCAGACAACGGTGGACACTGGACCGGCGCCGGCGGACACTGCCGACACTTCTGACATACGCACGCGTGCGGGGACACCTCCCCTACAACGCCACACTCTCGGATAAGCCCGAGAGATGTAAAAAAAAGTGTGGCGGACCGTCCAGTGAGGTCAGAGGTCAGAAAAGTGCAGTTTTCAGACAACGGTGGACACTGAACCGGCGCCGGCGGACACTGCCGACACTTCTGACATACGCACGCGTGCGGGGACACCTCCCCTACAACGCCACACTCTCGGATAAGCCCGAGAGGTGTAAAAAAAAGTGTGGCGGACCGTCCAGTGAGGTCAGAGGTCAGAAAAGTGCCGTTTTCAGACAACAGTGGACACTGGACAGGCACCGGTGGACACTGCCGACACTTCTGACATACGCACGCGTGCGGGGACACCTCCCCTACAACGCCACACTCTCGGATAAGCCCGAGAGATGTAAAAAAAAGTGTGGCGGACCGTCCAGTGAGGTCAGAGGTCAGGAAAGTGCAGTTTTCAGACAACGGTGGACACTGGACCGGCGCCGGCGGACACTGCCGACACTTTTGACATACGCACGCGTGCGGGGACACCTCCCCTACAACGCCACACTCTCGGATAAGCCCGAGAGGTGTAAAAAAAAGTGTGGCGGACCGTCCAGTGAGGTCAGAGGTCAGAAAAGTGCCGTTTTCAGACAACAGTGGACACTGGACAGGCACCGGTGGACACTGCCGACACTTCTGACATACGCACGCGTGCGGGGACACCTCCCCTACAACGCCACACTCTCGGATAAGCCCGAGAGGTGTAAAGAAAAGTGTGGCGGACCGTCCAGTGAGGTCAGAGGTCAGAAAAGTGCAGTTTTCAGACAACGGTGGACACTGGACCGGCGCCGGCGGACACTGCCGACACTTCTGACATACGCACGCGTGCGGGGACACCTCCCCTACAACGCCACACTCTCGGATAAGCCCGAGAGATGTAAAAAAAAGTGTGGCGGACCGTCCAGTGAGGTCAGAGGTCAGAAAAGTGCAGTTTTCAGACAACGGTGGACACTGAACCGGCGCCGGCGGACACTGCCGACACTTCTGACATACGCACGCGTGCGGGGACACCTCCCCTACAACGCCACACTCTCGGATAAGCCCGAGAGGTGTAAAAAAAAGTGTGGCGGACCGTCCAGTGAGGTCAGAGGTCAGAAAAGTGCCGTTTTCAGACAACAGTGGACACTGGACAGGCACCGGTGGACACTGCCGACACTTCTGACATACGCACGCGTGCGGGGACACCTCCCCTACAACGCCACACTCTCGGATAAGCCCGAGAGGTGTAAAGAAAAATGTGGCGGACCGTCCATAGAGGTCAGAGGTCAGAAAAGTGCAGTTTTCAGACAACGGTGGACACTGAACCGGCGCCGGCGGACACTGCCGACACTTCTGACATACGCACGCGTGCGGGGACACCTCCCCTACAACGCCACACTCTCGGATAAGCCCGAGAGGTGTAAAAAAAAGTGTGGCGGACCGTCCAGTGAGGTCAGAGGTCAGAAAAGTGCCGTTTTCAGACAACAGTGGACACTGGACAGGCACCGGTGGACACTGCCGACACTTCTGACATACGCACGCGTGCGGGGACACCTCCCCTACAACGCCACACTCTCGGATAAGCCCGAGAGGTGTAAAGAAAAATGTGGCGGACCGTCCATAGAGGTCAGAGGTCAGAAAAGTGCAGTTTTCAGACAACGGTGGACACTGAACCGGCGCCGGCGGACACTGCCGACACTTCTGACATACGCACGCGTGCGGGGACACCTCCCCTACAACGCCACACTCTCGGATAAGCCCGAGAGGTGTAAAAAAAAGTGTGGCGGACCGTCCAGTGAGGTCAGAGGTCAGAAAAGTGCCGTTTTCAGACAACAGTGGACACTGGACAGGCACCGGTGGACACTGCCGACACTTCTGACATACGCACGCGTGCGGGGACACCTCCCCTACAACGCCACACTCTCGGATAAGCCCGAGAGGTGTAAAGAAAAATGTGGCGGACCGTCCATAGAGGTCAGAGGTCAGAAAAGTGCAGTTTTCAGACAACGGTGGACACTGGACCGGCGCCGGCGGACACTGCCGACACTTCTGACATACGCACGCGTGCGGGGACACCTCCCCTACAACGCCAGACTCTCGGATAAGCCCGAGAGGTGTAAAGAAAAGTGTGGCGGACCGTCCAGTGAGGTCAGAGGTCAGAAAAGTGCAGTTTTCAGACAACGGTTTGGACCGGCGCCGGCGGACACTGCCGACACTTCTGACATACGCACGCGTGCGGGGACGCCACACTCTCGGATAAGCCCGAGAGATGTAAAAAAAAGTGTGGCGGACCGTCCAGTGAGGTCAGAGGTCAGAAAAGTGCAGTTTTCAGACAACGGTGGACACTGGACCGGCGCCGGCGGACACTGCCGACACTTCTGACATACGCACGCGTGCGGGGACACCTCCCCTACAACGCCACACTCTCGGATAAGCCCGAGAGGTGTAAAAAAAAGTGTGGCGGACCGTCCAGTGAGGTCAGAGGTCAGAAAAGTGCCGTTTTCAGACAACAGTGGACACTGGACAGGCACCGGTGGACACTGCCGACACTTCTGACAACCGCACGCGTGCGGGGACACCTCCCCTACAACGCCACACTCTCGGATAAGCCCGAGAGGTGTAAAAAAAAGTGTGGCGGACCGTCCAGTGAGGTCAGAGGTCAGAAAAGTGCCGTTTTCAGACAACAGTGGACACTGGACAGGCACCGGTGGACACTGCCGACACTTCTGACATACGCACGCGTGCGGGGACACCTCCCCTACAACGCCACACTCTCGGATAAGCCCGAGAGGTGTAAAGAAAAGTGTGGCGGACCGTCCAGTGAGGTCAGAGGTCAGAAAAGTGCAGTTTTCAGACAACGGTGGACACTGGACCGGCGCCGGCGGACACTGCCGACACTTCTGACATACGCACGCGTGCGGGGACACCTCCCCTACAACGCCACACTCTCGGATAAGCCCGAGAGATGTAAAAAAAAGTGTGGCGGACCGTCCAGTGAGGTCAGAGGTCAGAAAAGTGCAGTTTTCAGACAACGGTGGACACTGAACCGGCGCCGGCGGACACTGCCGACACTTCTGACATACGCACGCGTGCGGGGACACCTCCCCTACAACGCCACACTCTCGGATAAGCCCGAGAGGTGTAAAAAAAAGTGTGGCGGACCGTCCAGTGAGGTCAGAGGTCAGAAAAGTGCCGTTTTCAGACAACAGTGGACACTGGACAGGCACCGGTGGACACTGCCGACACTTCTGACATACGCACGCGTGCGGGGACACCTCCCCTACAACGCCACACTCTCGGATAAGCCCGAGAGGTGTAAAGAAAAATGTGGCGGACCGTCCATAGAGGTCAGAGGTCAGAAAAGTGCAGTTTTCAGACAACGGTGGACACTGAACCGGCGCCGGCGGACACTGCCGACACTTCTGACATACGCACGCGTGCGGGGACACCTCCCCTACAACGCCACACTCTCGGATAAGCCCGAGAGGTGTAAAAAAAAGTGTGGCGGACCGTCCAGTGAGGTCAGAGGTCAGAAAAGTGCCGTTTTCAGACAACAGTGGACACTGGACAGGCACCGGTGGACACTGCCGACACTTCTGACATACGCACGCGTGCGGGGACACCTCCCCTACAACGCCACACTCTCGGATAAGCCCGAGAGGTGTAAAGAAAAATGTGGCGGACCGTCCATAGAGGTCAGAGGTCAGAAAAGTGCAGTTTTCAGACAACGGTGGACACTGGACCGGCGCCGGCGGACACTGCCGACACTTCTGACATACGCACGCGTGCGGGGACACCTCCCCTACAACGCCAGACTCTCGGATAAGCCCGAGAGGTGTAAAGAAAAGTGTGGCGGACCGTCCAGTGAGGTCAGAGGTCAGAAAAGTGCAGTTTTCAGACAACGGTTTGGACCGGCGCCGGCGGACACTGCCGACACTTCTGACATACGCACGCGTGCGGGGACGCCACACTCTCGGATAAGCCCGAGAGATGTAAAAAAAAGTGTGGCGGACCGTCCAGTGAGGTCAGAGGTCAGAAAAGTGCAGTTTTCAGACAACGGTGGACACTGGACCGGCGCCGGCGGACACTGCCGACACTTCTGACATACGCACGCGTGCGGGGACACCTCCCCTACAACGCCACACTCTCGGATAAGCCCGAGAGGTGTAAAAAAAAGTGTGGCGGACCGTCCAGTGAGGTCAGAGGTCAGAAAAGTGCCGTTTTCAGACAACAGTGGACACTGGACAGGCACCGGTGGACACTGCCGACACTTCTGACATACGCACGCGTGCGGGGACACCTCCCCTACAACGCCACACTCTCGGATAAGCCCGAGAGGTGTAAAGAAAAATGTGGCGGACCGTCCATAGAGGTCAGAGGTCAGAAAAGTGCAGTTTTCAGACAACGGTGGACACTGGACCGGCGCCGGCGGACACTGCCGACACTTCTGACATACGCACGCGTGCGGGGACACCTCCCCTACAACGCCAGACTCTCGGATAAGCCCGAGAGGTGTAAAGAAAAGTGTGGCGGACCGTCCAGTGAGGTCAGAGGTCAGAAAAGTGCAGTTTTCAGACAACGGTGGACACTGGACCGGCGCCGGCGGACACTGCCGACACTTCTGACATACGCACGCGTGCGGGGACGCCACACTCTCGGATAAGCCCGAGAGGTGTAAAAAAAAGTGTGGCGGACCGTCCAGTGAGGTCAGAGGTCAGAAAAGTGCCGTTTTCAGACAACAGTGGACACTGGACAGGCACCGGTGGACACTGCCGACACTTCTGACAACCGCACGCGTGCGGGGACACCTCCCCTACAACGCCACACTCTCGGATAAGCCCGAGAGGTGTAAAGAAAAGTGTGGCGGACCGTCCATAGAGGTCAGAGGTCAGAAAAGTGCAGTTTTCAGACAACGGTGGACACTGGACCGGCGCCGGCGGACACTGCCGACACTTCTGACATACGCACGCGTGCGGGGACAGCTCCCCTACAACGCCAGACTCTCGGATAAGCCCGAGAGGTGTAAAGAAAAGTGTGGCGGACCGTCCAGTGAGGTCAGAGGTCAGAAAAGTGCAGTTTTCAGACAACGGTGGACACTGGACCGGCGCCGGCGGACACTGCAGACACTTCTGACATACGCACGCGTGCGGGGACACCTCCCCTACAACGCCAGACTCTCGGATAAGCCCGAGAGGTGTAAAGAAAAGTGTGGCGGACCGTCCAGTGAGGTCAGAGGTCAGAAAAGTGCAGTTTTCAGACAACGGTGGACACTGGACCGGCGCCGGCGGACACCGCCGACACTTCTGACATACGCACGCGTGCGGGGACACCTCCCCTACAACGCCACACTCTCGGATAAGCCCGAGAGGTGTAAAGAAAAGTGTGGCGGACCGTCCAGTGAGGTCAGAGGTCAGAAAAGTGCAGTTTTCAGACCACGGTGGACACTGGACCGGCGCCGGCGGACACTGCCGACACTTCTGACATACGCACGCGTGCGGGGACACCTCCCCTACAACGCCACACTCTCGGATAAGCCCGAGAGGTGTAAAGAAAAGTGTGGCGGACCGTCCAGTGAGGTCAGAGGTCAGAAAAGTGCAGTTTTCAGACCACGGTGGACACTGGACCGGCGCCGGCGGACACTGCCGACACTTCTGACATACGCACGCGTGCGGGGACACCTCCCCTACAACGCCACACTCTCGGATAAGCCCGAGAGGTGTAAAGAAAAGTGTGGCGGACCGTCCAGTGAGGTCAGAGGTCAGAAAAGTGCAGTTTTCAGACAACGGTGGACACTGGACCGGCGCCGGCGGACACTGCCGACACTTCTGACATACGCACGCGTGCGGGGACACCTCCAGTGAGGTCAGAGGTCAGAAAAGTGCAGTTTTCAGACCACGGTGGACACTGGACCGGCGCCGGCGGACACTGCCGACACTTCTGACATACGCACGCGTGCGGGGACACCTCCCCTACAACGCCACACTTTCGGATAAGCCCGAGAGGTGTAAAGAAAAGTGTGGCGGACCGTCCAGTGAGGTCAGAGGTCAGAAAAGTGCAGTTTTCAGACCACGGTGGACACTGGACCGGCGCCGGCGGACACTGCCGACACTTCTGACATACGCACGCGTGCGGGGACACCTCCCCTACAACGCCACACTCTCGGATAAGCCCGAGAGGTGTAAAGAAAAGTGTGGCGGACCGTCCAGTGAGGTCAGAGGTCAGAAAAGTGCAGTTTTCAGACAACGGTGGACACTGGACCGGCGCCGGCGGACACTGCCGACACTTCTGACATACGCACGCGTGCGGGGACACCTCCCCTACAACGCCAGACTCTCGGATAAGCCCGAGAGGTGTAAAGAAAAGTGTGGCGGACCGTCCAGTGAGGTCAGAGGTCAGAAAAGTGCAGTTTTCAGACAACGGTGGACACTGGACCGGCGCCGGCGGACACTGCCGACACTTCTGACATACGCACGCGTGCGGGGACACCTCCCCTACAACGCCAGACTCTCGGATAAGCCCGAGAGGTGTAAAGAAAAGTGTGGCGGACCGTCCAGTGAGGTCAGAGGTCAGAAAAGTGCAGTTTTCAGACCACGGTGGACACTGGACCGGCGCCGGCGGACACTGCCGACACTTCTGACATACGCACGCGTGCGGGGACACCTCCCCTACAACGCCACACTCTCGGATAAGCCCGAGAGGTGTAAAGAAAAGTGTGGCGGACCGTCCAGTGAGGTCAGAGGTCAGAAAAGTGCAGTTTTCAGACCACGGTGGACACTGGACCGGCGCCGGCGGACACTGCCGACACTTCTGACATACGCACGCGTGCGGGGACACCTCCCCTACAACGCCACACTCTCGGATAAGCCCGAGAGGTGTAAAGAAAAGTGTGGCGGACCGTCCAGTGAGGTCAGAGGTCAGAAAAGTGCAGTTTTCAGACAACGGTGGACACTGGACCGGCGCCGGCGGACACTGCCGACACTTCTGACATACGCACGCGTGCGGGGACACCTCCCCTACAACGCCAGACTCTCGGATAAGCCCGAGAGGTGTAAAGAAAAGTGTGGCGGACCGTCCAGTGAGGTCAGAGGTCAGAAAAGTGCAGTTTTCAGACAACGGTGGACACTGGACCGGCGCCGGCGGACACTGCCGACACTTCTGACATACGCACGCGTGCGGGGACACCTCCCCTACAACGCCAGACTCTCGGATAAGCCCGAGAGGTGTAAAGAAAAGTGTGGCGGACCGTCCAGTGAGGTCAGAGGTCAGAAAAGTGCAGTTTTCAGACAAGGGTGGACACTGGACCGGCGCCGGCGGACACTGCCGACACTTCTGACATACGCACGCGTGCGGGGACACCTCCCCTACAACGCCAGACTCTCGGATAAGCCCGAGAGGTGTAAAGAAAAGTGTGGCGGACCGTCCAGTGAGGTCAGAGGTCAGAAAAGTGCAGTTTTCAGACCACGGTGGACACTGGACCGGCGCCGGCGGACACTGCCGACACTTCTGACATACGCACGCGTGCGGGGACACCTCCCCTACAACGCCACACTCTCGGATAAGCCCGAGAGGTGTAAAGAAAAGTGTGGCGGACCGTCCAGTGAGGTCAGAGGTCAGAAAAGTGCAGTTTTCAGACCACGGTGGACACTGGACCGGCGCCGGCGGACACTGCCGACACTTCTGACATACGCACGCGTGCGGGGACACCTCCCCTACAACGCCACACTCTCGGATAAGCCCGAGAGGTGTAAAGAAAAGTGTGGCGGACCGTCCAGTGAGGTCAGAGGTCAGAAAAGTGCAGTTTTCAGACCACGGTGGACACTGGACCGGCGCCGGCGGACACTGCCGACACTTCTGACATACGCACGCGTGCGGGGACACCTCCCCTACAACGCCACACTCTCGGATAAGCCCGAGAGGTGTAAAGAAAAGTGTGGCGGACCGTCCAGTGAGGTCAGAGGTCAGAAAAGTGCAGTTTTCAGACCACGGTGGACACTGGACCGGCGCCGGCGGACACTGCCGACACTTCTGACATACGCACGCGTGCGGGGACACCTCCCCTACAACGCCACACTCTCGGATAAGCCCGAGAGGTGTAAAGAAAAGTGTGGCGGACCGTCCAGTGAGGTCAGAGGTCAGAAAAGTGCAGTTTTCAGACAACGGTGGACACTGGACCGGCGCCGGCGGACACTGCCGACACTTCTGACATACGCACGCGTGCGGGGACACCTCCCCTACAACGCCAGACTCTCGGATAAGCCCGAGAGGTGTAAAGAAAAGTGTGGCGGACCGTCCAGTGAGGTCAGAGGTCAGAAAAGTGCAGTTTTCAGACAACGGTGGACACTGGACCGGCGCCGGCGGACACTGCCGACACTTCTGACATACGCACGCGTGCGGGGACACCTCCCCTACAACGCCAGACTCTCGGATAAGCCCGAGAGGTGTAAAGAAAAGTGTGGCGGACCGTCCAGTGAGGTCAGAGGTCAGAAAAGTGCAGTTTTCAGACCACGGTGGACACTGGACCGGCGCCGGCGGACACTGCCGACACTTCTGACATACGCACGCGTGCGGGGACACCTCCCCTACAACGCCACACTCTCGGATAAGCCCGAGAGGTGTAAAGAAAAGTGTGGCGGACCGTCCAGTGAGGTCAGAGGTCAGAAAAGTGCAGTTTTCAGACCACGGTGGACACTGGACCGGCGCCGGCGGACACTGCCGACACTTCTGACATACGCACGCGTGCGGGGACACCTCCCCTACAACGCCACACTCTCGGATAAGCCCGAGAGGTGTAAAGAAAAGTGTGGCGGACCGTCCAGTGAGGTCAGAGGTCAGAAAAGTGCAGTTTTCAGACCACGGTGGACACTGGACCGGCGCCGGCGGACACTGCCGACACTTCTGACATACGCACGCGTGCTGGGACACCTCCCCTACAACGCCACACTCTCGGATAAGCCCGAGAGGTGTAAAGAAAAGTGTGGCGGACCGTCCAGTGAGGTCAGAGGTCAGAAAAGTGCAGTTTTCAGACCACGGTGGACACTGGACCGGCGCCGGCGGACACTGCCGACACTTCTGACATACGCACGCGTGCGGGGACACCTCCCCTACAACGCCACACTCTCGGATAAGCCCGAGAGGTGTAAAGAAAAGTGTGGCGGACCGTCCAGTGAGGTCAGAGGTCAGAAAAGTGCAGTTTTCAGACAACGGTGGACACTGGACCGGCGCCGGCGGACACTGCCGACACTTCTGACATACGCACGCGTGCGGGGACACCTCCCCTACAACGCCACGACTCTCGGATAAGCCCGAGAGGTGTAAAGAAAAGTGTGGCGGACCGTCCAGTGAGGTCAGAGGTCAGAAAAGTGCAGTTTTCAGACCACGGTGGACACTGGACCGGCGCCGGCGGACACTGCCGACACTTCTGACATACGCACGCGTGCGGGGACACCTCCCCTACAACGCCACACTCTCGGATAAGCCCGAGAGGTGTAAAGAAAAGTGTGGCGGACCGTCCAGTGAGGTCAGAGGTCAGAAAAGTGCAGTTTTCAGACCACGGTGGACACTGGACCGGCGCCGGCGGACACTGCCGACACTTCTGACATACGCACGCGTGCGGGGACACCTCCCCTACAACGCCACACTCTCGGATAAGCCCGAGAGGTGTAAAGAAAAGTGTGGCGGACCGTCCAGTGAGGTCAGAGGTCAGAAAAGTGCAGTTTTCAGACCACGGTGGACACTGGACCGGCGCCGGCGGACACTGCCGACACTTCTGACATACGCACTGCGTGCTGGGACACCTCCCCTACAACGCCACACTCTCGGATAAGCCCGAGAGGTGTAAAGAAAAGTGTGGCGGACCGTCAGTGAGGTCAGAGGTCAGAAAAGTGCAGTTTTCAGACCACGGTGGACACTGGACCGGCGCCGGCGGACACTGCCGACACTTCTGACATACGCACGCGTGCGGGGACACCTCCCCTACAACGCCACACTCTCGGATAAGCCCGAGAGGTGTAAAGAAAAGTGTGGCGGACCGTCCAGTGAGGTCAGAGGTCAGAAAAGTGCAGTTTTCAGACCAACGGTGGACACTGGACCGGCGCCGGCGGACACTGCCGACACTTCTGACATACGCACGCGTGCGGGGACACCTCCCCTACAACGCCAGACTCTCGGATAAGCCCGAGAGGTGTAAAGAAAAGTGTGGCGGACCGTCCAGTGAGGTCAGAGGTCAGAAAAGTGCAGTTTTCAGACAAGGGTGGACACTGGACCGGCGCCGGCGGACACTGCCGACACTTCTGACATACGCACGCGTGCGGGGACACCTCCCCTACAACGCCAGACTCTCGGATAAGCCCGAGAGGTGTAAAGAAAAGTGTGGCGGACCGTCCAGTGAGGTCAGAGGTCAGAAAAGTGCAGTTTTCAGACCACGGTGGACACTGGACCGGCGCCGGCGGACACTGCCGACACTTCTGACATACGCACGCGTGCGGGGACACCTCCCCTACAACGCCACACTCTCGGATAAGCCCGAGAGGTGTAAAGAAAAGTGTGGCGGACCGTCCAGTGAGGTCAGAGGTCAGAAAAGTGCAGTTTTCAGACCACGGTGACACTGGACCGGCGCCGGCGGACACTGCCGACACTTCTGACATACGCACGCGTGCTGGGGACACCTCCCCTACAACGCCACACTCTCGGATAAGCCCGAGAGGTGTAAAGAAAAGTGTGGCGGACTGTCCAGTGAGGTCAGAGGTCAGAAAAGTGCAGTTTTCAGACCACGGTGGACACTGGACCGGCGCCGGCGGACACTGCCGACACTTCTGACATACGCACGCGTGCGGGGACACCCTCCCCTACAACGCCACACTCTCGGATAAGCCCGAGAGGTGTAAAGAAAAGTGTGGCGGACCGTCCAGTGAGGTCAGAGGTCAGAAAAGTGCAGTTTTCAGACCACGGTGGACACTGGACCGGCGCCGGCGGACACTGCCGACACTTCTGACATACGCACGCGTGCGGGGACACCTCCCCTACAACGCCACACTCTCGGATAAGCCCGAGAGGTGTAAAGAAAAGTGTGGCGGACCGTCCAGTGAGGTCAGAGGTCAGAAAAGTGCAGTTTTCAGACACGGTGGACACTGGACCGGCGCCGGCGGACACTGCCGACACTTCTGACATACGCACGCGTGCGGGGACACCTCCCCTACAACGCCAGACTCTCGGATAAGCCCGAGAGGTGTAAAGAAAAGTGTGGCGGACCGTCCAGTGAGGTCAGAGGTCAGAAAAGTGCAGTTTTCAGACCACGGTGGACACTGGACCGGCGCCGGCGGACACTGCCGACACTTCTGACATACGCACGCGTGCGGGGACACCTCCCCTACAACGCCAGACTCTCGGATAAGCCCGAGAGGTGTAAAGAAAAGTGTGGCGGACCGTCCAGTGAGGTCAGAGGTCAGAAAAGTGCAGTTTTCAGACCACGGTGGACACTGGACCGGCGCCGGCGGACACTGCCGACACTTCTGACATACGCACGCGTGCGGGGACACCTCCCCTACAACGCCACACTCTCGGATAAGCCCGAGAGGTGTAAGAAAAGTGTGGCGGACCGTCCAGTGAGGTCAGAGGTCAGAAAAGTGCAGTTTTCAGACAACGGTGGACACTGGACCGGCGCCGGCGGACACTGCCGACACTTCTGACATACGCACGCGTGCGGGGACACCTCCCCTACAACGCCAGACTCTCGGATAAGCCCGAGAGGTGTAAAGAAAAGTGTGGCGGACCGTCCAGTGAGGTCAGAGGTCAGAAAAGTGCAGTTTTCAGACCACGGTGGACACTGGACCGGCGCCGGCGGACACTGCCGACACTTCTGACATACGCACGCGTGCGGGGACACCTCCCCTACAACGCCACACTCTCGGATAAGCCCGAGAGGTGTAAAGAAAAGTGTGGCGGACCGTCCAGTGAGGTCAGAGGTCAGAAAAGTGCAGTTTTCAGACAACGGTGGACACTGGACCGGCGCCGGCGGACACTGCCGACACTTCTGACATACGCACGCGTGCGGGGACACCTCCCCTACAACGCCAGACTCTCGGATAAGCCCGAGAGGTGTAAAGAAAAGTGTGGCGGACCGTCCAGTGAGGTCAGAGGTCAGAAAAGTGCAGTTTTCAGACCACGGTGGACACTGGACCGGCGCCGGCGGACACTGCCGACACTTCTGACATACGCACGCGTGCGGGGACACCTCCCCTACAACGCCACACTCTCGGATAAGCCCGAGAGGTGTAAAGAAAAGTGTGGCGGACCGTCCAGTGAGGTCAGAGGTCAGAAAAGTGCAGTTTTCAGACAACGGTGGACACTGGACCGGCGCCGGCGGACACTGCCGACACTTCTGACATACGCACACGTGCGGGGACACCTCCCCTACAACGCCAGACTCTCGGATAAGCCCGAGAGGTGTAAAGAAAAGTGTGGCGGACCGTCCAGTGAGGTCAGAGGTCAGAAAAGTGCAGTTTTCAGACCACGGTGGACACTGGACCGGCGCCGGCGGACACTGCCGACACTTCTGACATACGCACGCGTGCGGGGACACCTCCCCTACAACGCCACACTCTCGGATAAGCCCGAGAGGTGTAAAGAAAAGTGTGGCGGACCGTCCAGTGAGGTCAGAGGTCAGAAAAGTGCAGTTTTCAGACCACGGTGGACACTGGACCGGCGCCGGCGGACACTGCCGACACTTCTGACATACGCACGCGTGCGGGGACACCTCCCCTACAACGCCACACTCTCGGATAAGCCCGAGAGGTGTAAAGAAAAGTGTGGCGGACCGTCCAGTGAGGTCAGAGGTCAGAAAAGTGCAGTTTTCAGACAACGGTGGACACTGGACCGGCGCCGGCGGACACTGCCGACATTTCTGACATACGCACGCGTGCGGGGACACCTCCCCTACAACGCCACACTCTCGGATAAGCCCGAGAGATGTAAAAAAAAGTGTGGCGGACCGTCCAGTGAGGTCAGAGGTCAGAAAAGTGCAGTTTTCAGACAACAGTGGACACTGGACAGGCACCGGTGGACACTGCCGACACTTCTGACATACGCACGCGTGCGGGGACACCTCCCCTACAACGCCACACTCTCGGATAAGCCCGAGAGGTGTAAAGAAAAATGTGGCGGACCGTCCATAGAGGTCAGAGGTCAGAAAAGTGCAGTTTTCAGACAACGGTGGACACTGGACCGGCGCCGGCGGACACTGCCGACACTTCTGACATACGCACGCGTGCGGGGACACCTCCCCTACAACGCCAGACTCTCGGATAAGCCCGAGAGGTGTAAAGAAAAGTGTGGCGGACCGTCCAGTGAGGTCAGAGGTCAGAAAAGTGCAGTTTTCAGACAACGGTGGACACTGGACCGGCGCCGGCGGACACTGCCGACACTTCTGACATACGCACGCGTGCGGGGACGCCACACTCTCGGATAAGCCCGAGAGGTGTAAAAAAAAGTGTGGCGGACCGTCCAGTGAGGTCAGAGGTCAGAAAAGTGCCGTTTTCAGACAACAGTGGACACTGGACAGGCACCGGTGGACACTGCCGACACTTCTGACAACCGCACGCGTGCGGGGACACCTCCCCTACAACGCCACACTCTCGGATAAGCCCGAGAGGTGTAAAGAAAAGTGTGGCGGACCGTCCAGTGAGGTCAGAGGTCAGAAAAGTGCAGTTTTCAGACAACGGTGGACACTGGACCGGCGCCGGCGGACACTGCCGACACTTCTGACATACGCACGCGTGCGGGGACACCTCCCCTACAACGCCAGACTCTCGGATAAGCCCGAGAGGTGTAAAGAAAAGTGTGGCGGACCGTCCAGTGAGGTCAGAGGTCAGAAAAGTGCAGTTTTCAGACCACGGTGGACACTGGACCGGCGCCGGCGGACACTGCCGACACTTCTGACATACGCACGCGTGCGGGGACACCTCCCCTACAACGCCACACTCTCGGATAAGCCCGAGAGGTGTAAAGAAAAGTGTGGCGGACCGTCCAGTGAGGTCAGAGGTCAGAAAAGTGCAGTTTTCAGACAACGGTGGACACTGGACCGGCGCCGGCGGACACTGCCGACACTTCTGACATACGCACGCGTGCGGGGACACCTCCCCTACAACGCCAGACTCTCGGATAAGCCCGAGAGGTGTAAAGAAAAGTGTGGCGGACCGTCCAGTGAGGTCAGAGGTCAGAAAAGTGCAGTTTTCAGACCACGGTGGACACTGGACCGGCGCCGGCGGACACTGCCGACACTTCTGACATACGCACGCGTGCGGGGACACCTCCCCTACAACGCCACACTCTCGGATAAGCCCGAGAGGTGTAAAGAAAAGTGTGGCGGACCGTCCAGTGAGGTCAGAGGTCAGAAAAGTGCAGTTTTCAGACAACGGTGGACACTGGACCGGCGCCGGCGGACACTGCCGACACTTCTGACATACGCACGCGTGCGGGGACACCTCCCCTACAACGCCAGACTCTCGGATAAGCCCGAGAGGTGTAAAGAAAAGTGTGGCGGACCGTCCAGTGAGGTCAGAGGTCAGAAAAGTGCAGTTTTCAGACCACGGTGGACACTGGACCGGCGCCGGCGGACACTGCCGACACTTCTGACATACGCACGCGTGCGGGGACACCTCCCCTACAACGCCACACTCTCGGATAAGCCCGAGAGGTGTAAAGAAAAGTGTGGCGGACCGTCCAGTGAGGTCAGAGGTCAGAAAAGTGCAGTTTTCAGACCACGGTGGACACTGGACCGGCGCCGGCGGACACTGCCGACACTTCTGACATACGCACGCGTGCGGGGACACCTCCCCTACAACGCCACACTCTCGGATAAGCCCGAGAGGTGTAAAGAAAAGTGTGGCGGACCGTCCAGTGAGGTCAGAGGTCAGAAAAGTGCAGTTTTCAGACAACGGTGGACACTGGACCGGCGCCGGCGGACACTGCCGACATTTCTGACATACGCACGCGTGCGGGGACACCTCCCCTACAACGCCACACTCTCGGATAAGCCCGAGAGATGTAAAAAAAAGTGTGGCGGACCGTCCAGTGAGGTCAGAGGTCAGAAAAGTGCAGTTTTCAGACAACAGTGGACACTGGACAGGCACCGGTGGACACTGCCGACACTTCTGACATACGCACGCGTGCGGGGACACCTCCCCTACAACGCCACACTCTCGGATAAGCCCGAGAGGTGTAAAGAAAAATGTGGCGGACCGTCCATAGAGGTCAGAGGTCAGAAAAGTGCAGTTTTCAGACAACGGTGGACACTGGACCGGCGCCGGCGGACACTGCCGACACTTCTGACATACGCACGCGTGCGGGGACACCTCCCCTACAACGCCAGACTCTCGGATAAGCCCGAGAGGTGTAAAGAAAAGTGTGGCGGACCGTCCAGTGAGGTCAGAGGTCAGAAAAGTGCAGTTTTCAGACAACGGTGGACACTGGACCGGCGCCGGCGGACACTGCCGACACTTCTGACATACGCACGCGTGCGGGGACGCCACACTCTCGGATAAGCCCGAGAGGTGTAAAAAAAAGTGTGGCGGACCGTCCAGTGAGGTCAGAGGTCAGAAAAGTGCCGTTTTCAGACAACAGTGGACACTGGACAGGCACCGGTGGACACTGCCGACACTTCTGACAACCGCACGCGTGCGGGGACACCTCCCCTACAACGCCACACTCTCGGATAAGCCCGAGAGGTGTAAAGAAAAGTGTGGCGGACCGTCCATAGAGGTCAGAGGTCAGAAAAGTGCAGTTTTCAGACAACGGTGGACACTGGACCGGCGCCGGCGGACACTGCCGACACTTCTGACATACGCACGCGTGCGGGGACAGCTCCCCTACAACGCCAGACTCTCGGATAAGCCCGAGAGGTGTAAAGAAAAGTGTGGCGGACCGTCCAGTGAGGTCAGAGGTCAGAAAAGTGCAGTTTTCAGACAACGGTGGACACTGGACCGGCGCCGGCGGACACTGCAGACACTTCTGACATACGCACGCGTGCGGGGACACCTCCCCTACAACGCCAGACTCTCGGATAAGCCCGAGAGGTGTAAAGAAAAGTGTGGCGGACCGTCCAGTGAGGTCAGAGGTCAGGAAAGTGCAGTTTTCAGACAACGGTGGACACTGGACCGGCGCCGGCGGACACTGCCGACACTTTTGACATACGCACGCGTGCGGGGACACCTCCCCTACAACGCCACACTCTCGGATAAGCCCGAGAGGTGTAAAAAAAAGTGTGGCGGACCGTCCAGTGAGGTCAGAGGTCAGAAAAGTGCAGTTTTCAGACAACAGTGGACACTGGACAGGCACCGGTGGACACTGCCGACACTTCTGACATACGCACGCGTGCGGGGACACCTCCCCTACAACGCCACACTCTCGGATAAGCCCGAGAGGTGTAAAGAAAAGTGTGGCGGACCGTCCAGTGAGGTCAGAGGTCAGAAAAGTGCCGTTTTCAGACAACAGTGGACACTGGACAGGCACCGGTGGACACTGCCGACACTTCTGACATACGCACGCGTGCGGGGACACCTCCCCTACAACGCCACACTCTCGGATAAGCCCGAGAGGTGTAAAGAAAAATGTGGCGGACCGTCCATAGAGGTCAGAGGTCAGAAAAGTGCAGTTTTCAGACAACGGTGGACACTGAACCGGCGCCGGCGGACACTGCCGACACTTCTGACATACGCACGCGTGCGGGGACACCTCCCCTACAACGCCACACTCTCGGATAAGCCCGAGAGGTGTAAAAAAAAGTGTGGCGGACCGTCCAGTGAGGTCAGAGGTCAGAAAAGTGCCGTTTTCAGACAACAGTGGACACTGGACAGGCACCGGTGGACACTGCCGACACTTCTGACATACGCACGCGTGCGGGGACACCTCCCCTACAACGCCACACTCTCGGATAAGCCCGAGAGGTGTAAAGAAAAATGTGGCGGACCGTCCATAGAGGTCAGAGGTCAGAAAAGTGCAGTTTTCAGACAACGGTGGACACTGGACCGGCGCCGGCGGACACTGCCGACACTTCTGACATACGCACGCGTGCGGGGACACCTCCCCTACAACGCCAGACTCTCGGATAAGCCCGAGAGGTGTAAAGAAAAGTGTGGCAGACCGTCCAGTGAGGTCAGAGGTCAGAAAAGTGCAGTTTTCAGACAACGGTTTGGACCGGCGCCGGCGGACACTGCCGACACTTCTGACATACGCACGCGTGCGGGGACGCCACACTCTCGGATAAGCCCGAGAGATGTAAAAAAAAGTGTGGCGGACCGTCCAGTGAGGTCAGAGGTCAGAAAAGTGCAGTTTTCAGACAACGGTGGACACTGAACCGGCGCCGGCGGACACTGCCGACACTTCTGACATACGCACGCGTGCGGGGACACCTCCCCTACAACGCCACACTCTCGGATAAGCCCGAGAGGTGTAAAGAAAAGTGTGGCGGACCGTCCAGTGAGGTCAGAGGTCAGAAAAGTGCAGTTTTCAGACAACGGAGGACACTGGACCGGCGCCGGCGGACACTGCCGACACTTCTGACATACGCACGCGTGCGGGGACACCTCCCCTACAACGCCACACTCTCGGATAAGCCCGAGAGATGTAAAGAAAAGTGTGGCGGACCGTCCATAGAGGTCAGAGGTCAGAAAAGTGCAGTTTTCAGACAACGGTGGACACTGGACCGGCGCCGGCGGACACTGCCGACACTTCTGACATACGCACGCGTGCGGGGACAGCTCCCCTACAACGCCAGACTCTCGGATAAGCCCGAGAGGTGTAAAGAAAAGTGTGGCGGACCGTCCAGTGAGGTCAGAGGTCAGAAAAGTGCAGTTTTCAGACAACGGTGGACACTGGACCGGCGCCGGCGGACACTGCAGACACTTCTGACATACGCACGCGTGCGGGGACACCTCCCCTACAACGCCAGACTCTCGGATAAGCCCGAGAGGTGTAAAGAAAAGTGTGGCGGACCGTCCAGTGAGGTCAGAGGTCAGAAAAGTGCAGTTTTCAGACAACGGTGGACACTGGACCGGCGCCGGCGGACACCGCCGACACTTCTGACATACGCACGCGTGCGGGGACACCTCCCCTACAACGCCACACTCTCGGATAAGCCCGAGAGATGTAAAAAAAAGTGTGGCGGACCGTCCAGTGAGGTCAGAGGTCAGGAAAGTGCAGTTTTCAGACAACGGTGGACACTGGACCGGCGCCGGCGGACACTGCCGACACTTTTGACATACGCACGCGTGCGGGGACACCTCCCCTACAACGCCACACTCTCGGATAAGCCCGAGAGGTGTAAAAAAAAGTGTGGCGGACCGTCCAGTGAGGTCAGAGGTCAGAAAAGTGCCGTTTTCAGACAACAGTGGACACTGGACAGGCACCGGTGGACACTGCCGACACTTCTGACATACGCACGCGTGCGGGGACACCTCCCCTACAACGCCACACTCTCGGATAAGCCCGAGAGGTGTAAAGAAAAGTGTGGCGGACCGTCCAGTGAGGTCAGAGGTCAGAAAAGTGCAGTTTTCAGACCACGGTGGACACTGGACCGGCGCCGGCGGACACTGCCGACACTTCTGACATACGCACGCGTGCGGGGACACCTCCCCTACAACGCCGCACTCTCGGATAAGCCCGAGAGGTGTAAAGAAAAGTGTGGCGGACCGTCCAGTGAGGTCAGAGGTCAGAAAAGTGCAGTTTTCAGACCACGGTGGACACTGGACCGGCGCCGGCGGACACTGCCGACACTTCTGACATACGCACGCGTGCGGGGACACCTCCCCTACAACGCCACACTCTCGGATAAGCCCGAGAGGTGTAAAGAAAAGTGTGGCGGACCGTCCAGTGAGGTCAGAGGTCAGAAAAGTGCAGTTTTCAGACAACGGTGGACACTGGACCGGCGCCGGCGGACACTGCCGACACTTCTGACATACGCACGCGTGCGGGGACACCTCCAGTGAGGTCAGAGGTCAGAAAAGTGCAGTTTTCAGACCACGGTGGACACTGGACCGGCGCCGGCGGACACTGCCGACACTTCTGACATACGCACGCGTGCGGGGACACCTCCCCTACAACGCCACACTCTCGGATAAGCCCGAGACGTGTAAAGAAAAGTGTGGCGGACCGTCCAGTGAGGTCAGAGGTCAGAAAAGTGCAGTTTTCAGACCACGGTGGACACTGGACCGGCGCCGGCGGACACTGCCGACACTTCTGACATACGCACGCGTGCGGGGACACCTCCCCTACAACGCCACACTCTCGGATAAGCCCGAGAGGTGTAAAGAAAAGTGTGGCGGACCGTCCAGTGAGGTCAGAGGTCAGAAAAGTGCAGTTTTCAGACAACGGTGGACACTGGACCGGCGCCGGCGGACACTGCCGACACTTCTGACAAACGCACGCGTGCGGGGACACCTCCCCTACAACGCCACACTCTCGGATAAGCCCGAGAGGTGTAAAGAAAAGTGTGGCGGACCGTCCAGTGAGGTCAGAGGTCAGAAAAGTGCAGTTTTCAGACCACGGTGGACACTGGACCGGCGCCGGCGGACACTGCCGACACTTCTGACATACGCACGCGTGCGGGGACACCTCCCCTACAACGCCACACTCTCGGATAAGCCCGAGAGGTGTAAAGAAAAGTGTGGCGGACCGTCCAGTGAGGTCAGAGGTCAGAAAAGTGCAGTTTTCAGACAACGGTGGACACTGGACCGGCGCCGGCGGACAATGCCGACACTTCTGACATACGCACGCGTGCGGGGACACCTCCCCTACAACGCCAGACTCTCGGATAAGCCCGAGAGGTGTAAAGAAAAGTGTGGCGGACCGTCCAGTGAGGTCAGAGGTCAGAAAAGTGCAGTTTTCAGACCACGGTGGACACTGGACCGGCGCCGGCGGACACTGCCGACACTTCTGACATACGCACGCGTGCGGGGACACCTCCCCTACAACGCCACACTCTCGGATAAGCCCGAGAGGTGTAAAGAAAAGTGTGGCGGACCGTCCAGTGAGGTCAGAGGTCAGAAAAGTGCAGTTTTCAGACCACGGTGGACACTGGACCGGCGCCGGCGGACACTGCCGACACTTCTGACATACGCACGCGTGCGGGGACACCTCCCCTACAACGCCACACTCTCGGATAAGCCCGAGAGGTGTAAAGAAAAGTGTGGCGGACCGTCCAGTGAGGTCAGAGGTCAGAAAAGTGCAGTTTTCAGACCACGGTGGACACTGGACCGGCGCCGGCGGACACTGCCGACACTTCTGACATACGCACGCGTGCGGGGACACCTCCCCTACAACGCCACACTCTCGGATAAGCCCGAGAGGTGTAAAGAAAAGTGTGGCGGACCGTCCAGTGAGGTCAGAGGTCAGAAAAGTGCAGTTTTCAGACAACGGTGGACACTGGACCGGCGCCGGCGGACACTGCCGACACTTCTGACATACGCACGCGTGCGGGGACACCTCCAGTGAGGTCAGAGGTCAGAAAAGTGCAGTTTTCAGACCACGGTGGACACTGGACCGGCGCCGGCGGACACTGCCGACACTTCTGACATACGCACGCGTGCGGGGACACCTCCCCTACAACGCCACACTCTCGGATAAGCCCGAGAGGTGTAAAGAAAAGTGTGGCGGACCGTCCAGTGAGGTCAGAGGTCAGAAAAGTGCAGTTTTCAGACCACGGTGGACACTGGACCGGCGCCGGCGGACACTGCCGACACTTCTGACATACGCACGCGTGCGGGGACACCTCCCCTACAACGCCACACTCTCGGATAAGCCCGAGAGGTGTAAAGAAAAGTGTGGCGGACCGTCCAGTGAGGTCAGAGGTCAGAAAAGTGCAGTTTTCAGACAACGGTGGACACTGGACCGGCGCCGGCGGACACTGCCGACACTTCTGACATAGCACGCGTGCGGGGACACCTCCCCTACAACGCCAGACTCTCGGATAAGCCCGAGAGGTGTAAAGAAAAGTGTGGCGGACCGTCCAGTGAGGTCAGAGGTCAGAAAAGTGCAGTTTTCAGACAACGGTGGACACTGGACCGGCGCCGGCGGACACTGCCGACACTTCTGACATACGCACGCGTGCGGGGACACCTCCCCTACAACGCCACACTCTCGGATAAGCCCGAGAGGTGTAAAGAAAAGTGTGGCGGACCGTCCAGTGAGGTCAGAGGTCAGAAAAGTGCAGTTTTCAGACAACGGTGGACACTGGACCGGCGCCGGCGGACACTGCCGACACTTCTGACATACGCACGCGTGCGGGGACACCTCCCCTACAACGCCAGACTCTCGGATAAGCCCGAGAGGTGTAAAGAAAAGTGTGGCGGACCGTCCAGTGAGGTCAGAGGTCAGAAAAGTGCAGTTTTCAGACAACGGTGGACACTGGACCGGCGCCGGCGGACACTGCCGACACTTCTGACATACGCACGCGTGCGGGGACACCTCCCCTACAACGCCAGACTCTCGGATAAGCCCGAGAGGTGTAAAGAAAAGTGTGGCGGACCGTCCAGTGAGGTCAGAGGTCAGAAAAGTGCAGTTTTCAGACCACGGTGGACACTGGACCGGCGCCGGCGGACACTGCCGACACTTCTGACATACGCACGCGTGCGGGGACACCTCCCCTACAACGCCACACTCTCGGATAAGCCCGAGAGGTGTAAAGAAAAGTGTGGCGGACCGTCCAGTGAGGTCAGAGGTCAGAAAAGTGCAGTTTTCAGACCACGGTGGACACTGGACCGGCGCCGGCGGACACTGCCGACACTTCTGACATACGCACACGTGCGGGGACACCTCCCCTACAACGCCACACTCTCGGATAAGCCCGAGAGGTGTAAAGAAAAGTGTGGCGGACCGTCCAGTGAGGTCAGAGGTCAGAAAAGTGCAGTTTTCAGACAACGGTGGACACTGGACCGGCGCCGGCGGACACTGCCGACACTTCTGACATACGCACGCGTGCGGGGACACCTCCCCTACAACGCCAGACTCTCGGATAAGCCCGAGAGGTGTAAAGAAAAGTGTGGCGGACCGTCCAGTGAGGTCAGAGGTCAGAAAAGTGCAGTTTTCAGACCACGGTGGACACTGGACCGGCGCCGGCGGACACTGCCGACACTTCTGACATACGCACGCGTGCGGGGACACCTCCCCTACAACGCCACACTCTCGGATAAGCCCGAGAGGTGTAAAGAAAAGTGTGGCGGACCGTCCAGTGAGGTCAGAGGTCAGAAAAGTGCAGTTTTCAGACCACGGTGGACACTGGACCGGCACCGGCGGACACTGCCGACACTTCTGACATACGCACGCGTGCGGGGACACCTCCCCTACAACGCCACACTCTCGGATAAGCCCGAGAGGTGTAAAGAAAAGTGTGGCGGACCGTCCAGTGAGGTCAGAGGTCAGAAAAGTGCAGTTTTCAGACAACGGTGGACACTGGACCGGCGCCGGCGGACACTGCCGACACTTCTGACATACGCACGCGTGCGGGGACACCTCCAGTGAGGTCAGAGGTCAGAAAAGTGCAGTTTTCAGACCACGGTGGACACTGGACCGGCGCCGGCGGACACTGCCGACACTTCTGACATACGCACGCGTGCGGGGACACCTCCCCTACAACGCCACACTCTCGGATAAGCCCGAGAGGTGTAAAGAAAAGTGTGGCGGACCGTCCAGTGAGGTCAGAGGTCAGAAAAGTGCAGTTTTCAGACAACGGTGGACACTGGACCGGCGCCGGCGGACACTGCCGACACTTCTGACATACGCACGCGTGCGGGGACACCTCCCCTACAACGCCAGACTCTCGGATAAGCCCGAGAGGTGTAAAGAAAAGTGTGGCGGACCGTCCAGTGAGGTCAGAGGTCAGAAAAGTGCAGTTTTCAGACAACGGTGGACACTGGACCGGCGCCGGCGGACACTGCCGACACTTCTGACATACGCACGCGTGCGGGGACACCTCCCCTACAACGCCAGACTCTCGGATAAGCCCGAGAGGTGTAAAGAAAAGTGTGGCGGACCGTCCAGTGAGGTCAGAGGTCAGAAAAGTGCAGTTTTCAGACCACGGTGGACACTGGACCGGCGCCGGCGGACACTGCCGACACTTCTGACATACGCACGCGTGCGGGGACACCTCCCCTACAACGCCACACTCTCGGATAAGCCCGAGAGGTGTAAAGAAAAGTGTGGCGGACCGTCCAGTGAGGTCAGAGGTCAGAAAAGTGCAGTTTTCAGACCACGGTGGACACTGGACCGGCGCCGGCGGACACTGCCGACACTTCTGACATACGCACGCGTGCGGGGACACCTCCCCTACAACGCCACACTCTCGGATAAGCCCGAGAGGTGTAAAGAAAAGTGTGGCGGACCGTCCAGTGAGGTCAGAGGTCAGAAAAGTGCAGTTTTCAGACAACGGTGGACACTGGACCGGCGCCGGCGGACACTGCCGACACTTCTGACATACGCACGCGTGCGGGGACACCTCCCCTACAACGCCAGACTCTCGGATAAGCCCGAGAGGTGTAAAGAAAAGTGTGGCGGACCGTCCAGTGAGGTCAGAGGTCAGAAAAGTGCAGTTTTCAGACAACGGTGGACACTGGACCGGCGCCGGCGGACACTGCCGACACTTCTGACATACGCACGCGTGCGGGGACACCTCCCCTACAACGCCAGACTCTCGGATAAGCCCGAGAGGTGTAAAGAAAAGTGTGGCGGACCGTCCAGTGAGGTCAGAGGTCAGAAAAGTGCAGTTTTCAGACCACGGTGGACACTGGACCGGCGCCGGCGGACACTGCCGACACTTCTGACATACGCACGCGTGCGGGGACACCTCCCCTACAACGCCACACTCTCGGATAAGCCCGAGAGGTGTAAAGAAAAGTGTGGCGGACCGTCCAGTGAGGTCAGAGGTCAGAAAAGTGCAGTTTTCAGACCACGGTGGACACTGGACCGGCGCCGGCGGACACTGCCGACACTTCTGACATACGCACGCCTGCGGGGACACCTCCCCTACAACGCCACACTCTCGGATAAGCCCGAGAGGTGTAAAGAAAAGTGTGGCGGACCGTCCAGTGAGGTCAGAGGTCAGAAAAGTGCAGTTTTCAGACCACGGTGGACACTGGACCGGCGCCGGCGGACACTGCCGACACTTCTGACATACGCACGCGTGCGGGGACACCTCCCCTACAACGCCACACTCTCGAATAAGCCCGAGAGGTGTAAAGAAAAGTGTGGCGGACCGTCCAGTGAGGTCAGAGGTCAGAAAAGTGCAGTTTTCAGACCACGGTGGACACTGGACCGGCGCCGGCGGACACTGCCGACACTTCTGACATACGCACGCGTGCGGGGACACCTCCCCTACAACGCCAGACTCTCGGATAAGCCCGAGAGGTGTAAAGAAAAGTGTGGCGGACCGTCCAGTGAGGTCAGAGGTCAGAAAAGTGCAGTTTTCAGACCACGGTGGACACTGGACCGGCGCCGGCGGACACTGCCGACACTTCTGACATACGCACGCGTGCGGGGACACCTCCCCTACAATGCCACACTCTCGGATAAGCCCGAGAGGTGTAAAGAAAAGTGTGGCGGACCGTCCAGTGAGGTCAGAGGTCAGAAAAGTGCAGTTTTCAGACCACGGTGGACACTGGACCGGCGCCGGCGGACACTGCCGACACTTCTGACATACGCACGCGTGCGGGGACACCTCCCCTACAACGCCAGACTCTCGGATAAGCCCGAGAGGTGTAAAGAAAAGTGTGGCGGACCGTCCAGTGAGGTCAGAGGTCAGAAAAGTGCAGTTTTCAGACCACGGTGGACACTGGACCGGCGCCGGCGGACACTGCCGACACTTCTGACATACGCACGCGTGCGGGGATACCTCCCCTACAACGCCACACTCTCGGATAAGCCCGAGAGGTGTAAAGAAAAGTGTGGCGGACCGTCCAGTGAGGTCAGAGGTCAGAAAAGTGCAGTTTTCAGACCACGGTGGACACTGGACCGGCGCCGGCGGACACTGCCGACACTTCTGACATACGCACGCGTGCGGGGACACCTCCCCTACAACGCCACACTCTCGGATAAGCCCGAGAGGTGTAAAGAAAAGTGTGGCGGACCGTCCAGTGAGGTCAGAGGTCAGAAAAGTGCAGTTTTCAGACCACGGTGGACACTGGACCGGCGCCGGCGGACACTGCCGACACTTCTGACATACGCACGCGTGCGGGGACACCTCCCCTACAACGCCACACTCTCGAATAAGCCCGAGAGGTGTAAAGAAAAGTGTGGCGGACCGTCCAGTGAGGTCAGAGGTCAGAAAAGTGCAGTTTTCAGACCACGGTGGACACTGGACCGGCGCCGGCGGACACTGCCGACACTTCTGACATACGCACGCGTGCGGGGACACCTCCCCTACAACGCCAGACTCTCGGATAAGCCCGAGAGGTGTAAAGAAAAGTGTGGCGGACCGTCCAGTGAGGTCAGAGGTCAGAAAAGTGCAGTTTTCAGACCACGGTGGACACTGGACCGGCGCCGGCGGACACTGCCGACACTTCTGACATACGCACGCGTGCGGGGACACCTCCCCTACAATGCCACACTCTCGGATAAGCCCGAGAGGTGTAAAGAAAAGTGTGGCGGACCGTCCAGTGAGGTCAGAGGTCAGAAAAGTGCAGTTTTCAGACCACGGTGGACACTGGACCGGCGCCGGCGGACACTGCCGACACTTCTGACATACGCACGCGTGCGGGGACACCTCCCCTACAACGCCAGACTCTCGGATAAGCCCGAGAGGTGTAAAGAAAAGTGTGGCGGACCGTCCAGTGAGGTCAGAGGTCAAAAAAGTGCAGTTTTCAGACCACGGTGGACACTGGACCGGCGCCGGCGGACACTGCCGACACTTCTGACATACGCACGCGTGCGGGGATACCTCCCCTACAACGCCACACTCTCGGATAAGCCCGAGAGGTGTAAAGAAAAGTGTGGCGGACCGTCCAGTGAGGTCAGAGGTCAGAAAAGTGCAGTTTTCAGACCACGGTGGACACTGGACCGGCGCCGGCGGACACTGCCGACACTTCTGACATACGCACGCGTGCGGGGACACCTCCCCTACAACGCCACACTCTCGGATAAGCCCGAGAGGTGTAAAGAAAAGTGTGGCGGACCGTCCAGTGAGGTCAGAGGTCAGAAAAGTGCAGTTTTCAGACCACGGTGGACACTGGACCGGCGCCGGCGGACACTGCCGACACTTCTGACATACGCACGCGTGCGGGGACACCTCCCCTACAACGCCACACTCTCGGATAAGCCCGAGAGGTGTAAAGAAAAGTGTGGCGGACCGTCCAGTGAGGTCAGAGGTCAGAAAAGTGCAGTTTTCAGACAACGGTGGACACTGGACCGGCGCCGGCGGACACTGCCGACACTTCTGACATACGCACGCGTGCGGGGACACCTCCTCTACAACGCCACACTCTCGGATAAGCCCGAGAGATGTAAAAAAAAGTGTGGCGGACCGTCCAGTGAGGTCAGAGGTCAGAAAAGTGCAGTTTTCAGACAACGGTGGACACTGAACCGGCGCCGGCGGACACTGCCGACACTTCTGACATACGCACGCGTGCGGGGACACCTCCCCTACAACGCCACACTCTCGGATAAGCCCGAGAGGTGTAAAAAAAAGTGTGGCGGACCGTCCAGTGAGGTCAGAGGTCAGAAAAGTGCCGTTTTCAGACAACAGTGGACACTGGACAGGCACCGGTGGACACTGCCGACACTTCTGACATACGCACGCGTGCGGGGACACCTCCCCTACAACGCCACACTCTCGGATAAGCCCGAGAGGTGTAAAGAAAAATGTGGCGGACCGTCCATAGAGGTCAGAGGTCAGAAAAGTGCAGTTTTCAGACAACGGTGGACACTGGACCGGCGCCGGTGGACACTGCCGACACTTCTGACATACGCACGCGTGCGGGGACACCTCCCCTACAACGCCAGACTCTCGGATAAGCCCGAGAGGTGTAAAGAAAAGTGTGGCGGACCGTCCAGTGAGGTCAGAGGTCAGAAAAGTGCAGTTTTCAGACAACGGTGGACACTGGACCGGCGCCGGCGGACACTGCCGACACTTCTGACATACGCACGCGTGCGGGGACACCTCCAGTGAGGTCAGAGGTCAGAAAAGTGCAGTTTTCAGACCACGGTGGACACTGGACCGGCGCCGGCGGACACTGCCGACACTTCTGACATACGCACGCGTGCGGGGACACCTCCCCTACAACGCCACACTCTCGGATAAGCCCGAGACGTGTAAAGAAAAGTGTGGCGGACCGTCCAGTGAGGTCAGAGGTCAGAAAAGTGCAGTTTTCAGACCACGGTGGACACTGGACCGGCGCCGGCGGACACTGCCGACACTTCTGACATACGCACGCGTGCGGGGACACCTCCCCTACAACGCCACACTCTCGGATAAGCCCGAGAGGTGTAAAGAAAAGTGTGGCGGACCGTCCAGTGAGGTCAGAGGTCAGAAAAGTGCAGTTTTCAGACAACGGTGGACACTGGACCGGCGCCGGCGGACACTGCCGACACTTCTGACAAACGCACGCGTGCGGGGACACCTCCCCTACAACGCCACACTCTCGGATAAGCCCGAGAGGTGTAAAGAAAAGTGTGGCGGACCGTCCAGTGAGGTCAGAGGTCAGAAAAGTGCAGTTTTCAGACCACGGTGGACACTGGACCGGCGCCGGCGGACACTGCCGACACTTCTGACATACGCACGCGTGCGGGGACACCTCCCCTACAACGCCACACTCTCGGATAAGCCCGAGAGGTGTAAAGAAAAGTGTGGCGGACCGTCCAGTGAGGTCAGAGGTCAGAAAAGTGCAGTTTTCAGACAACGGTGGACACTGGACCGGCGCCGGCGGACACTGCCGACACTTCTGACATACGCACGCGTGCGGGGACACCTCCAGTGAGGTCAGAGGTCAGAAAAGTGCAGTTTTCAGACCACGGTGGACACTGGACCGGCGCCGGCGGACACTGCCGACACTTCTGACATACGCACGCGTGCGGGGACACCTCCCCTACAACGCCACACTCTCGGATAAGCCCGAGACGTGTAAAGAAAAGTGTGGCGGACCGTCCAGTGAGGTCAGAGGTCAGAAAAGTGCAGTTTTCAGACCACGGTGGACACTGGACCGGCGCCGGCGGACACTGCCGACACTTCTGACATACTTTCGCGTGCGGGGACACCTCCCCTACAACGCCACACTCTCGGATAAGCCCGAGAGGTGTAAAGAAAAGTGTGGCGGACCGTCCAGTGAGGTCAGAGGTCAGAAAAGTGCAGTTTTCAGACAACGGTGGACACTGGACCGGCGCCGGCGGACACTGCCGACACTTCTGACAAACGCACGCGTGCGGGGACACCTCCCCTACAACGCCACACTCTCGGATAAGCCCGAGAGGTGTAAAGAAAAGTGTGGCGGACCGTCCAGTGAGGTCAGAGGTCAGAAAAGTGCAGTTTTCAGACCACGGTGGACACTGGACCGGCGCCGGCGGACACTGCCGACACTTCTGACATACGCACGCGTGCGGGGACACCTCCCCTACAACGCCACACTCTCGGATAAGCCCGAGAGGTGTAAAGAAAAGTGTGGCGGACCGTCCAGTGAGGTCAGAGGTCAGAAAAGTGCAGTTTTCAGACAACGGTGGACACTGGACCGGCGCCGGCGGACAATGCCGACACTTCTGACATACGCACGCGTGCGGGGACACCTCCCCTACAACGCCAGACTCTCGGATAAGCCCGAGAGGTGTAAAGAAAAGTGTGGCGGACCGTCCAGTGAGGTCAGAGGTCAGAAAAGTGCAGTTTTCAGACCACGGTGGACACTGGACCGGCGCCGGCGGACACTGCCGACACTTCTGACATACGCACGCGTGCGGGGACACCTCCCCTACAACGCCACACTCTCGGATAAGCCCGAGAGGTGTAAAGAAAAGTGTGGCGGACCGTCCAGTGAGGTCAGAGGTCAGGAAAGTGCAGTTTTCAGACCACGGTGGACACTGGACCGGCGCCGGCGGACACTGCCGACACTTCTGACATACGCACGCGTGCGGGGACACCTCCCCTACAACGCCACACTCTCGGATAAGCCCGAGAGGTGTAAAGAAAAGTGTGGCGGACCGTCCAGTGAGGTCAGAGGTCAGAAAAGTGCAGTTTTCAGACCACGGTGGACACTGGACCGGCGCCGGCGGACACTGCCGACACTTCTGACATACGCACGCGTGCGGGGACACCTCCCCTACAACGCCACACTCTCGGATAAGCCCGAGAGGTGTAAAGAAAAGTGTGGCGGACCGTCCAGTGAGGTCAGAGGTCAGAAAAGTGCAGTTTTCAGACAACGGTGGACACTGGACCGGCGCCGGCGGACACTGCCGACACTTCTGACATACGCACGCGTGCGGGGACACCTCCAGTGAGGTCAGAGGTCAGAAAAGTGCAGTTTTCAGACCACGGTGGACACTGGACCGGCGCCGGCGGACACTGCCGACACTTCTGACATACGCACGCGTGCGGGGACACCTCCCCTACAACGCCACACTCTCGGATAAGCCCGAGAGGTGTAAAGAAAAGTGTGGCGGACCGTCCAGTGAGGTCAGAGGTCAGAAAAGTGCAGTTTTCAGACCACGGTGGACACTGGACCGGCGCCGGCGGACACTGCCGACACTTCTGACATACGCACGCGTGCAGGGACACCTCCCCTACAACGCCACACTCTCGGATAAGCCCGAGAGGTGTAAAGAAAAGTGTGGCGGACCGTCCAGTGAGGTCAGAGGTCAGAAAAGTGCAGTTTTCAGACAACGGTGGACACTGGACCGGCGCCGGCGGACACTGCCGACACTTCTGACATACGCACGCGTGCGGGGACACCTCCAGTGAGGTCAGAGGTCAGAAAAGTGCAGTTTTCAGACCACGGTGGACACTGGACCGGCGCCGGCGGACACTGCCGACACTTCTGACATACGCACGCGTGCGGGGACACCTCCCCTACAACGCCACACTCTCGGATAAGCCCGAGACGTGTAAAGAAAAGTGTGGCGGACCGTCCAGTGAGGTCAGAGGTCAGAAAAGTGCAGTTTTCAGACCACGGTGGACACTGGACCGGCGCCGGCGGACACTGCCGACACTTCTGACATACTTTCGCGTGCGGGGACACCTCCCCTACAACGCCACACTCTCGGATAAGCCCGAGAGGTGTAAAGAAAAGTGTGGCGGACCGTCCAGTGAGGTCAGAGGTCAGAAAAGTGCAGTTTTCAGACAACGGTGGACACTGGACCGGCGCCGGCGGACACTGCCGACACTTCTGACAAACGCACGCGTGCGGGGACACCTCCCCTACAACGCCACACTCTCGGATAAGCCCGAGAGGTGTAAAGAAAAGTGTGGCGGACCGTCCAGTGAGGTCAGAGGTCAGAAAAGTGCAGTTTTCAGACCACGGTGGACACTGGACCGGCGCCGGCGGACACTGCCGACACTTCTGACATACGCACGCGTGCGGGGACACCTCCCCTACAACGCCACACTCTCGGATAAGCCCGAGAGGTGTAAAGAAAAGTGTGGCGGACCGTCCAGTGAGGTCAGAGGTCAGAAAAGTGCAGTTTTCAGACAACGGTGGACACTGGACCGGCGCCGGCGGACAATGCCGACACTTCTGACATACGCACGCGTGCGGGGACACCTCCCCTACAACGCCAGACTCTCGGATAAGCCCGAGAGGTGTAAAGAAAAGTGTGGCGGACCGTCCAGTGAGGTCAGAGGTCAGAAAAGTGCAGTTTTCAGACCACGGTGGACACTGGACCGGCGCCGGCGGACACTGCCGACACTTCTGACATACGCACGCGTGCGGGGACACCTCCCCTACAACGCCACACTCTCGGATAAGCCCGAGAGGTGTAAAGAAAAGTGTGGCGGACCGTCCAGTGAGGTCAGAGGTCAGGAAAGTGCAGTTTTCAGACCACGGTGGACACTGGACCGGCGCCGGCGGACACTGCCGACACTTCTGACATACGCACGCGTGCGGGGACACCTCCCCTACAACGCCACACTCTCGGATAAGCCCGAGAGGTGTAAAGAAAAGTGTGGCGGACCGTCCAGTGAGGTCAGAGGTCAGAAAAGTGCAGTTTTCAGACCACGGTGGACACTGGACCGGCGCCGGCGGACACTGCCGACACTTCTGACATACGCACGCGTGCGGGGACACCTCCCCTACAACGCCACACTCTCGGATAAGCCCGAGAGGTGTAAAGAAAAGTGTGGCGGACCGTCCAGTGAGGTCAGAGGTCAGAAAAGTGCAGTTTTCAGACAACGGTGGACACTGGACCGGCGCCGGCGGACACTGCCGACACTTCTGACATACGCACGCGTGCGGGGACACCTCCAGTGAGGTCAGAGGTCAGAAAAGTGCAGTTTTCAGACCACGGTGGACACTGGACCGGCGCCGGCGGACACTGCCGACACTTCTGACATACGCACGCGTGCGGGGACACCTCCCCTACAACGCCACACTCTCGGATAAGCCCGAGAGGTGTAAAGAAAAGTGTGGCGGACCGTCCAGTGAGGTCAGAGGTCAGAAAAGTGCAGTTTTCAGACCACGGTGGACACTGGACCGGCGCCGGCGGACACTGCCGACACTTCTGACATACGCACGCGTGCAGGGACACCTCCCCTACAACGCCACACTCTCGGATAAGCCCGAGAGGTGTAAAGAAAAGTGTGGCGGACCGTCCAGTGAGGTCAGAGGTCAGAAAAGTGCAGTTTTCAGACAACGGTGGACACTGGACCGGCGCCGGCGGACACTGCCGACACTTCTGACATACGCACGCGTGCGGGGACACCTCCCCTACAACGCCAGACTCTCGGATAAGCCCGAGAGGTGTAAAGAAAAGTGTGGCGGACCGTCCAGTGAGGTCAGAGGTCAGAAAAGTGCAGTTTTCAGACAACGGTGGACACTGGACCGGCGCCGGCGGACACTGCCGACACTTCTGACATACGCACGCGTGCGGGGACACCTCCCCTACAACGCCAGACTCTCGGATAAGCCCGAGAGGTGTAAAGAAAAGTGTGGCGGACCGTCCAGTGAGGTCAGAGGTCAGAAAAGTGCAGTTTTCAGACCACGGTGGACACTGGACCGGCGCCGGCGGACACTGCCGACACTTCTGACATACGCACGCGTGCGGGGACACCTCCCCTACAACGCCACACTCTCGGATAAGCCCGAGAGGTGTAAAGAAAAGTGTGGCGGACCGTCCAGTGAGGTCAGAGGTCAGAAAAGTGCAGTTTTCAGACCACGGTGGACACTGGACCGGCGCCGGCGGACACTGCCGACACTTCTGACATACGCACGCGTGCGGGGACACCTCCCCTACAACGCCACACTCTCGGATAAGCCCGAGAGGTGTAAAGAAAAGTGTGGCGGACCGTCCAGTGAGGTCAGAGGTCAGAAAAGTGCAGTTTTCAGACCACGGTGGACACTGGACCCGCGCCGGCGGACACTGCCGACACTTCTGACATACGCACGCGTGCGGGGACACCTCCCCTACAACGCCACACTCTCGGATAAGCCCGAGAGGTGTAAAGAAAAGTGTGGCGGACCGTCCAGTGAGGTCAGAGGTCAGAAAAGTGCAGTTTTCAGACAACGGTGGACACTGGACCGGCGCCGGCGGACACTGCCGACACTTCTGACATACGCACGCGTGCGGGGACACCTCCCCTACAACGCCAGACTCTCGGATAAGCCCGAGAGGTGTAAAGAAAAGTGTGGCGGACCGTCCAGTGAGGTCAGAGGTCAGAAAAGTGCAGTTTTCAGACAACGGTGGACACTGGACCGGCGCCGGCGGACACTGCCGACACTTCTGACATACGCACGCGTGCGGGGACACCTCCCCTACAACGCCACACTCTCGGATAAGCCCGAGAGGTGTAAAGAAAAGTGTGGCGGACCGTCCAGTGAGGTCAGAGGTCAGAAAAGTGCAGTTTTCAGACCACGGTGGACACTGGACCGGCGCCGGCGGACACTGCCGACACTTCTGACATACGCACAGCGTGCGGGGACACCTCCCCTACAACGCCACACTCTCGGATAAGCCCGAGAGGTGTAAAGAAAAGTGTGGCGGACCGTCCAGTGAGGTCAGAGGTCAGAAAAGTGCAGTTTCAGACCACGGTGGACACTGGACCGGCGCCGGCGGACACTGCCGACACTTCTGACATACGCACAGCGTGCGGGGACACCTCCCCTACAACGCCCACACTCTCGGATAAGCCCGAGAGGTGTAAAGAAAAGTGTGGCGGACCGTCCAGTGAGGTCAGAGGTCAGAAAAGTGCAGTTTTCAGACAACGGTGGACACTGGACCGGCGCCGGCGGACACTGCCGACACTTCTGACATACGCACGCGTGCGGGGACACCTCCCCTACAACGCCAGACTCTCGGATAAGCCCGAGAGGTGTAAAGAAAAGTGTGGCGGACCGTCCAGTGAGGTCAGAGGTCAGAAAAAGTGCAGTTTTCAGACAACGGTGGACACTGGACCGGCGCCGGCGGACACTGCCGACACTTCTGACATACGCACGCGTGCGGGGACACCTCCCCTACAACGCCAGACTCTCGGATAAGCCCGAGAGGTGTAAAGAAAAGTGTGGCGGACCGTCCAGTGAGGTCAGAGGTCAGAAAAGTGCAGTTTTCAGACCACGGTGGACACTGGACCGGCGCCGGCGGACACTGCCGACACTTCTGACATACGCACGCGTGCGGGGACACCTCCCCTACAACGCCACACTCTCGGATAAGCCCGAGAGGTGTAAAGAAAAGTGTGGCGGACCGTCCAGTGAGGTCAGAGGTCAGAAAAGTGCAGTTTTCAGACCACGGTGGACACTGGACCGGCGCCGGCGGACACTGCCGACACTTCTGACATACGCACGCGTGCGGGACACCTCCCTACAACGCCACACTCTCGGATAAGCCCGAGAGGTGTAAAGAAAAGTGTGGCGGACCGTCCAGTGAGGTCAGAGGTCAGAAAAGTGCAGTTTTCAGACAACGGTGGACACTGGACCGGCGCCGGCGGACACTGCCGACACTTCTGACATACGCACGCGTGCGGGGACACCTCCCCTACAACGCCAGACTCTCGGATAAGCCCGAGAGGTGTAAAGAAAAGTGTGGCGGACCGTCCAGTGAGGTCAGAGGTCAGAAAAGTGCAGTTTTCAGACAACGGTGGACACTGGACCGGCGCCGGCGGACACTGCCGACACTTCTGACATACGCACGCGTGCGGGGACACCTCCCCTACAACGCCAGACTCTCGGATAAGCCCGAGAGGTGTAAAGAAAAGTGTGGCGGACCGTCCAGTGAGGTCAGAGGTCAGAAAAGTGCAGTTTTCAGACCACGGTGGACACTGGACCGGACGCCGGCGGACACTGCCGACACTTCTGACATACGCACGCGTGCGGGGACACCTCCCTACAACGCCACACTCTCGGATAAGCCCGAGAGGTGTAAAGAAAAGTGTGGCGGACCGTCCAGTGAGGTCAGAGGTCAGAAAAGTGCAGTTTTCAGACCACGGTGGACACTGGACCGGCGCCGGCGGACACTGCCGACACTTCTGACATACGCACGCGTGCGGGGACACCTCCCCTACAACGCCACACTCTCGGATAAGCCCGAGAGGTGTAAAGAAAAGTGTGGCGGACCGTCCAGTGAGGTCAGAGGTCAGAAAAGTGCAGTTTTCAGACCACGGTGGACACTGGACCGGGCGCCGGCGGACACTGCCGACACTTCTGACATACGCACGCGTGCGGGGACACCTCCCCTACAACGCCAGACTCTCGGATAAGCCCGAGAGGTGTAAAGAAAAGTGTGGCGGACCGTCCAGTGAGGTCAGAGGTCAGAAAAGTGCAGTTTTCAGACAACGGTGGACACTGGACCGGCGCCGGCGGACACTGCCGACACTTCTGACATACGCACGCGTGCGGGGACACCTCCCCTACAACGCCAGACTCTCGATAAGCCCGAGAGGTGTAAAGAAAAGTGTGGCGGACCGTCCAGTGAGGTCAGAGGTCAGAAAAGTGCAGTTTTCAGACCACGGTGGACACTGGACCGGCGCCGGCGGACACTGCCGACACTTCTGACATACGCACGCGTGCGGGGACACCTCCCCTACAACGCCACACTCTCGGATAAGCCCGAGAGGTGTAAAGAAAAGTGTGGCGGACCGTCCAGTGAGGTCAGAGGTCAGAAAAGTGCAGTTTTCAGACCACGGTGGACACTGGACCGGCGCCGGCGGACACTGCCGACACTTCTGACATACGCACGCGTGCGGGGACACCTCCCCTACAACGCCACACTCTCGGATAAGCCCGAGAGGTGTAAAGAAAAGTGTGGCGGACCGTCCAGTGAGGTCAGAGGTCAGAAAAGTGCAGTTTTCAGACCACGGTGGACACTGGACCGGCGCCGGCGGACACTGCCGACACTTCTGACATACGCACGCGTGCGGGGACACCTCCCCTACAACGCCAGACTCTCGGATAAGCCCGAGAGGTGTAAAGAAAAGTGTGGCGGACCGTCCAGTGAGGTCAGAGGTCAGAAAAGTGCAGTTTTCAGACAACGGTGGACACTGGACCGGCGCCGGCGGACACTGCCGACACTTCTGACATACGCACGCGTGCGGGGACACCTCCCCTACAACGCCAGACTCTCGGATAAGCCCGAGAGGTGTAAAGAAAAGTGTGGCGGACCGTCCAGTGAGGTCAGAGGTCAGAAAAGTGCAGTTTTCAGACCACGGTGGACACTGGACCGGCGCCGGCGGACACTGCCGACACTTCTGACATACGCACGCGTGCGGGGACACCTCCCCTACAACGCCACACTCTCGGATAAGCCCGAGAGGTGTAAAGAAAAGTGTGGCGGACCGTCCAGTGAGGTCAGAGGTCAGAAAAGTGCAGTTTTCAGACCACGGTGGACACTGGACCGGCGCCGGCGGACACTGCCGACACTTCTGACATACGCACGCGTGCGGGGACACCTCCCCTACAACGCCACACTCTCGGATAAGCCCGAGAGGTGTAAAGAAAAGTGTGGCGGACCGTCCAGTGAGGTCAGAGGTCAGAAAAGTGCAGTTTTCAGACCACGGTGGACACTGGACCGGCGCCGGCGGACACTGCCGACACTTCTGACATACGCACGCGTGCGGGGACACCTCCCCTACAACGCCACACTCTCGGATAAGCCCGAGAGGTGTAAAGAAAAGTGTGGCGGACCGTCCAGTGAGGTCAGAGGTCAGAAAAGTGCAGTTTTCAGACAACGGTGGACACTGGACCGGCGCCGGCGGACACTGCCGACACTTCTGACATACGCACGCGTGCGGGGACACCTCCCCTACAACGCCAGACTCTCGGATAAGCCCGAGAGGTGTAAAGAAAAGTGTGGCGGACCGTCCAGTGAGGTCAGAGGTCAGAAAAGTGCAGTTTTCAGACCACGGTGGACACTGGACCGGCGCCGGCGGACACTGCCGACACTTCTGACATACGCACGCGTGCGGGGACACCTCCCCTACAACGCCACACTCTCGGATAAGCCCGAGAGGTGTAAAGAAAAGTGTGGCGGACCGTCCAGTGAGGTCAGAGGTCAGAAAAGTGCAGTTTTCAGACCACGGTGGACACTGGACCGGCGCCGGCGGACACTGCCGACACTTCTGACATACGCACGCGTGCGGGGACACCTCCCCTACAACGCCACACTCTCGGATAAGCCCGAGAGGTGTAAAGAAAAGTGTGGCGGACCGTCCAGTGAGGTCAGAGGTCAGAAAAGTGCAGTTTTCAGACCACGGTGGACACTGGACCGGCGCCGGCGGACACTGCCGACACTTCTGACATACGCACGCGTGCGGGGACACCTCCCCTACAACGCCAGACTCTCGGATAAGCCCGAGAGGTGTAAAGAAAAGTGTGGCGGACCGTCCAGTGAGGTCAGAGGTCAGAAAAGTGCAGTTTTCAGACCACGGTGGACACTGGACCGGCGCCGGCGGACACTGCCGACACTTCTGACATACGCACGCGTGCGGGGACACCTCCCCTACAACGCCACACTCTCGGATAAGCCCGAGAGGTGTAAAGAAAAGTGTGGCGGACCGTCCAGTGAGGTCAGAGGTCAGAAAAGTGCAGTTTTCAGACAACGGTGGACACTGGACCGGCGCCGGCGGACACTGCCGACACTTCTGACATACGCACGCGTGCGGGGACACCTCCCCTACAACGCCAGACTCTCGGATAAGCCCGAGAGGTGTAAAGAAAAGTGTGGCGGACCGTCCAGTGAGGTCAGAGGTCAGAAAAGTGCAGTTTTCAGACCACGGTGGACACTGGACCGGCGCCGGCGGACACTGCCGACACTTCTGACATACGCACGCGTGCGGGGACACCTCCCCTACAACGCCACACTCTCGGATAAGCCCGAGAGGTGTAAAGAAAAGTGTGGCGGACCGTCCAGTGAGGTCAGAGGTCAGAAAAGTGCAGTTTTCAGACAACGGTGGACACTGGACCGGCGCCGGCGGACACTGCCGACACTTCTGACATACGCACGCGTGCGGGGACACCTCCCCTACAACGCCAGACTCTCGGATAAGCCCGAGAGGTGTAAAGAAAAGTGTGGCGGACCGTCCAGTGAGGTCAGAGGTCAGAAAAGTGCAGTTTTCAGACAACGGTGGACACTGGACCGGCGCCGGCGGACACTGCCGACACTTCTGACATACGCACGCGTGCGGGGACACCTCCCCTACAACGCCACACTCTCGGATAAGCCCGAGAGGTGTAAAGAAAAGTGTGGCGGACCGTCCAGTGAGGTCAGAGGTCAGAAAAGTGCAGTTTTCAGACCACGGTGGACACTGGACCGGCGCCGGCGGACACTGCCGACACTTCTGACATACGCACGCGTGCGGGGACACCTCCCCTACAACGCCACACTCTCGGATAAGCCCGAGAGGTGTAAAGAAAAGTGTGGCGGACCGTCCAGTGAGGTCAGAGGTCAGAAAAGTGCAGTTTTCAGACCACGGTGGACACTGGACCGGCGCCGGCGGACACTGCCGACACTTCTGACATACGCACGCGTGCGGGGACACCTCCCCTACAACGCCACACTCTCGGATAAGCCCGAGAGGTGTAAAGAAAAGTGTGGCGGACCGTCCAGTGAGGTCAGAGGTCAGAAAAGTGCAGTTTTCAGACCACGGTGGACACTGGACCGGCGCCGGCGGACACTGCCGACACTTCTGACATACGCACGCGTGCGGGGACACCTCCCCTACAACGCCACACTCTCGGATAAGCCCGAGAGGTGTAAAGAAAAGTGTGGCGGACCGTCCAGTGAGGTCAGAGGTCAGAAAAGTGCAGTTTTCAGACAACGGTGGACACTGGACCGGCGCCGGCGGACACTGCCGACACTTCTGACATACGCACGCGTGCGGGGACACCTCCCCTACAACGCCAGACTCTCGGATAAGCCCGAGAGGTGTAAAGAAAAGTGTGGCGGACCGTCCAGTGAGGTCAGAGGTCAGAAAAGTGCAGTTTTCAGACAACGGTGGACACTGGACCGGCGCCGGCGGACACTGCCGACACTTCTGACATACGCACGCGTGCGGGGACACCTCCCCTACAACGCCAGACTCTCGGATAAGCCCGAGAGGTGTAAAGAAAAGTGTGGCGGACCGTCCAGTGAGGTCAGAGGTCAGAAAAGTGCAGTTTTCAGACCACGGTGGACACTGGACCGGCGCCGGCGGACACTGCCGACACTTCTGACATACGCACGCGTGCGGGGACACCTCCCCTACAACGCCACACTCTCGGATAAGCCCGAGAGGTGTAAAGAAAAGTGTGGCGGACCGTCCAGTGAGGTCAGAGGTCAGAAAAGTGCAGTTTTCAGACAACGGTGGACACTGGACCGGCGCCGGCGGACACTGCCGACACTTCTGACATACGCACGCGTGCGGGGACACCTCCCCTACAACGCCAGACTCTCGGATAAGCCCGAGAGGTGTAAAGAAAAGTGTGGCGGACCGTCCAGTGAGGTCAGAGGTCAGAAAAGTGCAGTTTTCAGACCACGGTGGACACTGGACCGGCGCCGGCGGACACTGCCGACACTTCTGACATACGCACGCGTGCGGGGACACCTCCCCTACAACGCCACACTCTCGGATAAGCCCGAGAGGTGTAAAGAAAAGTGTGGCGGACCGTCCAGTGAGGTCAGAGGTCAGAAAAGTGCAGTTTTCAGACAACGGTGGACACTGGACCGGCGCCGGCGGACACTGCCGACACTTCTGACATACGCACGCGTGCGGGGACACCTCCCCTACAACGCCAGACTCTCGGATAAGCCCGAGAGGTGTAAAGAAAAGTGTGGCGGACCGTCCAGTGAGGTCAGAGGTCAGAAAAGTGCAGTTTTCAGACAACGGTGGACACTGGACCGGCGCCGGCGGACACTGCCGACACTTCTGACATACGCACGCGTGCGGGGACACCTCCCCTACAACGCCACACTCTCGGATAAGCCCGAGAGGTGTAAAGAAAAGTGTGGCGGACCGTCCAGTGAGGTCAGAGGTCAGAAAAGTGCAGTTTTCAGACCACGGTGGACACTGGACCGGCGCCGGCGGACACTGCCGACACTTCTGACATACGCACGCGTGCGGGGACACCTCCCCTACAACGCCACACTCTCGGATAAGCCCGAGAGGTGTAAAGAAAAGTGTGGCGGACCGTCCAGTGAGGTCAGAGGTCAGAAAAGTGCAGTTTTCAGACCACGGTGGACACTGGACCGGCGCCGGCGGACACTGCCGACACTTCTGACATACGCACGCGTGCGGGGACACCTCCCCTACAACGCCACACTCTCGGATAAGCCCGAGAGGTGTAAAGAAAAGTGTGGCGGACCGTCCAGTGAGGTCAGAGGTCAGAAAAGTGCAGTTTTCAGACCACGGTGGACACTGGACCGGCGCCGGCGGACACTGCCGACACTTCTGACATACGCACGCGTGCGGGGACACCTCCCCTACAACGCCACACTCTCGGATAAGCCCGAGAGGTGTAAAGAAAAGTGTGGCGGACCGTCCAGTGAGGTCAGAGGTCAGAAAAGTGCAGTTTTCAGACAACGGTGGACACTGGACCGGCGCCGGCGGACACTGCCGACACTTCTGACATACGCACGCGTGCGGGGACACCTCCCCTACAACGCCAGACTCTCGGATAAGCCCGAGAGGTGTAAAGAAAAGTGTGGCGGACCGTCCAGTGAGGTCAGAGGTCAGAAAAGTGCAGTTTTCAGACAACGGTGGACACTGGACCGGCGCCGGCGGACACTGCCGACACTTCTGACATACGCACGCGTGCGGGGACACCTCCCCTACAACGCCAGACTCTCGGATAAGCCCGAGAGGTGTAAAGAAAAGTGTGGCGGACCGTCCAGTGAGGTCAGAGGTCAGAAAAGTGCAGTTTTCAGACCACGGTGGACACTGGACCGGCGCCGGCGGACACTGCCGACACTTCTGACATACGCACGCGTGCGGGGACACCTCCCCTACAACGCCACACTCTCGGATAAGCCCGAGAGGTGTAAAGAAAAGTGTGGCGGACCGTCCAGTGAGGTCAGAGGTCAGAAAAGTGCAGTTTTCAGACCACGGTGGACACTGGACCGGCGCCGGCGGACACTGCCGACACTTCTGACATACGCACGCGTGCGGGGACACCTCCCCTACAACGCCACACTCTCGGATAAGCCCGAGAGGTGTAAAGAAAAGTGTGGCGGACCGTCCAGTGAGGTCAGAGGTCAGAAAAGTGCAGTTTTCAGACCACGGTGGACACTGGACCGGCGCCGGCGGACACTGCCGACACTTCTGACATACGCACGCGTGCGGGGACACCTCCCCTACAACGCCACACTCTCGGATAAGCCCGAGAGGTGTAAAGAAAAGTGTGGCGGACCGTCCAGTGAGGTCAGAGGTCAGAAAAGTGCAGTTTTCAGACAACGGTGGACACTGGACCGGCGCCGGCGGACACTGCCGACACTTCTGACATACGCACGCGTGCGGGGACACCTCCCCTACAACGCCAGACTCTCGGATAAGCCCGAGAGGTGTAAAGAAAAGTGTGGCGGACCGTCCAGTGAGGTCAGAGGTCAGAAAAGTGCAGTTTTCAGACAACGGTGGACACTGGACCGGCGCCGGCGGACACTGCCGACACTTCTGACATACGCACGCGTGCGGGGACACCTCCCCTACAACGCCAGACTCTCGGATAAGCCCGAGAGGTGTAAAGAAAAGTGTGGCGGACCGTCCAGTGAGGTCAGAGGTCAGAAAAGTGCAGTTTTCAGACCACGGTGGACACTGGACCGGCGCCGGCGGACACTGCCGACACTTCTGACATACGCACGCGTGCGGGGACACCTCCCCTACAACGCCACACTCTCGGATAAGCCCGAGAGGTGTAAAGAAAAGTGTGGCGGACCGTCCAGTGAGGTCAGAGGTCAGAAAAGTGCAGTTTTCAGACCACGGTGGACACTGGACCGGCGCCGGCGGACACTGCCGACACTTCTGACATACGCACGCGTGCGGGGACACCTCCCCTACAACGCCACACTCTCGGATAAGCCCGAGAGGTGTAAAGAAAAGTGTGGCGGACCGTCCAGTGAGGTCAGAGGTCAGAAAAGTGCAGTTTTCAGACCACGGTGGACACTGGACCGGCGCCGGCGGACACTGCCGACACTTCTGACATACGCACGCGTGCGGGGACACCTCCCCTACAACGCCACACTCTCGGATAAGCCCGAGAGGTGTAAAGAAAAGTGTGGCGGACCGTCCAGTGAGGTCAGAGGTCAGAAAAGTGCAGTTTTCAGACAACGGTGGACACTGGACCGGCGCCGGCGGACACTGCCGACACTTCTGACATACGCACGCGTGCGGGGACACCTCCAGTGAGGTCAGAGGTCAGAAAAGTGCAGTTTTCAGACCACGGTGGACACTGGACCGGCGCCGGCGGACACTGCCGACACTTCTGACATACGCACGCGTGCGGGGACACCTCCCCTACAACGCCACACTCTCGGATAAGCCCGAGAGGTGTAAAGAAAAGTGTGGCGGACCGTCCAGTGAGGTCAGAGGTCAGAAAAGTGCAGTTTTCAGACCACGGTGGACACTGGACCGGCGCCGGCGGACACTGCCGACACTTCTGACATACGCACGCGTGCGGGGACACCTCCCCTACAACGCCACACTCTCGGATAAGCCCGAGAGGTGTAAAGAAAAGTGTGGCGGACCGTCCAGTGAGGTCAGAGGTCAGAAAAGTGCAGTTTTCAGACCACGGTGGACACTGGACCGGCGCCGGCGGACACTGCCGACACTTCTGACATACGCACGCGTGCGGGGACACCTCCCCTACAACGCCACACTCTCGGATAAGCCCGAGAGGTGTAAAGAAAAGTGTGGCGGACCGTCCAGTGAGGTCAGAGGTCAGAAAAGTGCAGTTTTCAGACAACGGTGGACACTGGACCGGCGCCGGCGGACACTGCCGACACTTCTGACATACGCACGCGTGCGGGGACACCTCCCCTACAACGCCAGACTCTCGGATAAGCCCGAGAGGTGTAAAGAAAAGTGTGGCGGACCGTCCAGTGAGGTCAGAGGTCAGAAAAGTGCAGTTTTCAGACCACGGTGGACACTGGACCGGCGCCGGCGGACACTGCCGACACTTCTGACATACGCACGCGTGCGGGGACACCTCCCCTACAACGCCACACTCTCGGATAAGCCCGAGAGGTGTAAAGAAAAGTGTGGCGGACCGTCCAGTGAGGTCAGAGGTCAGAAAAGTGCAGTTTTCAGACAACGGTGGACACTGGACCGGCGCCGGCGGACACTGCCGACACTTCTGACATACGCACGCGTGCGGGGACACCTCCCCTACAACGCCAGACTCTCGGATAAGCCCGAGAGGTGTAAAGAAAAGTGTGGCGGACCGTCCAGTGAGGTCAGAGGTCAGAAAAGTGCAGTTTTCAGACAACGGTGGACACTGGACCGGCGCCGGCGGACACTGCCGACACTTCTGACATACGCACGCGTGCGGGGACACCTCCCCTACAACGCCAGACTCTCGGATAAGCCCGAGAGGTGTAAAGAAAAGTGTGGCGGACCGTCCAGTGAGGTCAGAGGTCAGAAAAGTGCAGTTTTCAGACCACGGTGGACACTGGACCGGCGCCGGCGGACACTGCCGACACTTCTGACATACGCACGCGTGCGGGGACACCTCCCCTACAACGCCACACTCTCGGATAAGCCCGAGAGGTGTAAAGAAAAGTGTGGCGGACCGTCCAGTGAGGTCAGAGGTCAGAAAAGTGCAGTTTTCAGACCACGGTGGACACTGGACCGGCGCCGGCGGACACTGCCGACACTTCTGACATACGCACGCGTGCGGGGACACCTCCCCTACAACGCCACACTCTCGGATAAGCCCGAGAGGTGTAAAGAAAAGTGTGGCGGACCGTCCAGTGAGGTCAGAGGTCAGAAAAGTGCAGTTTTCAGACAACGGTGGACACTGGACCGGCGCCGGCGGACACTGCCGACACTTCTGACATACGCACGCGTGCGGGGACACCTCCCCTACAACGCCAGACTCTCGGATAAGCCCGAGAGGTGTAAAGAAAAGTGTGGCGGACCGTCCAGTGAGGTCAGAGGTCAGAAAAGTGCAGTTTTCAGACAACGGTGGACACTGGACCGGCGCCGGCGGACACTGCCGACACTTCTGACATACGCACGCGTGCGGGGACACCTCCCCTACAACGCCAGACTCTCGGATAAGCCCGAGAGGTGTAAAGAAAAGTGTGGCGGACCGTCCAGTGAGGTCAGAGGTCAGAAAAGTGCAGTTTTCAGACCACGGTGGACACTGGACCGGCGCCGGCGGACACTGCCGACACTTCTGACATACGCACGCGTGCGGGGACACCTCCCCTACAACGCCACACTCTCGGATAAGCCCGAGAGGTGTAAAGAAAAGTGTGGCGGACCGTCCAGTGAGGTCAGAGGTCAGAAAAGTGCAGTTTTCAGACCACGGTGGACACTGGACCGGCGCCGGCGGACACTGCCGACACTTCTGACATACGCACGCGTGCGGGGACACCTCCCCTACAACGCCACACTCTCGGATAAGCCGAGAGGTGTAAAGAAAAGTGTGGCGGACCGTCCAGTGAGGTCAGAGGTCAGAAAAGTGCAGTTTTCAGACCACGGTGGACACTGGACCGGCGCCGGCGGACACTGCCGACACTTCTGACATACGCACGCGTGCGGGGACACCTCCCCTACAACGCCACTCGGATAAGCCCGAGAGGTGTAAAGAAAAGTGTGGCGGACCGTCCAGTGAGGTCAGAGGTCAGAAAAGTGCAGTTTTCAGACAACGGTGGACACTGGACCGGCGCCGGCGGACACTGCCGACACTTCTGACATACGCACGCGTGCGGGGACACCTCCAGTGAGGTCAGAGGTCAGAAAAGTGCAGTTTTCAGACCACGGTGGACACTGGACCGGCGCCGGCGGACACTGCCGACACTTCTGACATACGCACGCGTGCGGGGACACCTCCCCTACAACGCCACACTCTCGGATAAGCCCGAGAGGTGTAAAGAAAAGTGTGGCGGACCGTCCAGTGAGGTCAGAGGTCAGAAAAGTGCAGTTTTCAGACCACGGTGGACACTGGACCGGCGCCGGCGGACACTGCCGACACTTCTGACATACGCACGCGTGCGGGGACACCTCCCCTACAACGCCACACTCTCGGATAAGCCCGAGAGGTGTAAAGAAAAGTGTGGCGGACCGTCCAGTGAGGTCAGAGGTCAGAAAAGTGCAGTTTTCAGACCACGGTGGACACTGGACCGGCGCCGGCGGACACTGCCGACACTTCTGACATACGCACGCGTGCGGGGACACCTCCCCTACAACGCCACACTCTCGGATAAGCCCGAGAGGTGTAAAGAAAAGTGTGGCGGACCGTCCAGTGAGGTCAGAGGTCAGAAAAGTGCAGTTTTCAGACAACGGTGGACACTGGACCGGCGCCGGCGGACACTGCCGACACTTCTGACATACGCACGCGTGCGGGGACACCTCCCCTACAACGCCAGACTCTCGGATAAGCCCGAGAGGTGTAAAGAAAAGTGTGGCGGACCGTCCAGTGAGGTCAGAGGTCAGAAAAGTGCAGTTTTCAGACCACGGTGGACACTGGACCGGCGCCGGCGGACACTGCCGACACTTCTGACATACGCACGCGTGCGGGGACACCTCCCCTACAACGCCACACTCTCGGATAAGCCCGAGAGGTGTAAAGAAAAGTGTGGCGGACCGTCCAGTGAGGTCAGAGGTCAGAAAAGTGCAGTTTTCAGACAACGGTGGACACTGGACCGGCGCCGGCGGACACTGCCGACACTTCTGACATACGCACGCGTGCGGGGACACCTCCCCTACAACGCCAGACTCTCGGATAAGCCCGAGAGGTGTAAAGAAAAGTGTGGCGGACCGTCCAGTGAGGTCAGAGGTCAGAAAAGTGCAGTTTTCAGACAACGGTGGACACTGGACCGGCGCCGGCGGACACTGCCGACACTTCTGACATACGCACGCGTGCGGGGACACCTCCCCTACAACGCCAGACTCTCGGATAAGCCCGAGAGGTGTAAAGAAAAGTGTGGCGGACCGTCCAGTGAGGTCAGAGGTCAGAAAAGTGCAGTTTTCAGACCACGGTGGACACTGGACCGGCGCCGGCGGACACTGCCGACACTTCTGACATACGCACGCGTGCGGGGACACCTCCCCTACAACGCCACACTCTCGGATAAGCCCGAGAGGTGTAAAGAAAAGTGTGGCGGACCGTCCAGTGAGGTCAGAGGTCAGAAAAGTGCAGTTTTCAGACCACGGTGGACACTGGACCGGCGCCGGCGGACACTGCCGACACTTCTGACATACGCACGCGTGCGGGGACACCTCCCCTACAACGCCACACTCTCGGATAAGCCCGAGAGGTGTAAAGAAAAGTGTGGCGGACCGTCCAGTGAGGTCAGAGGTCAGAAAAGTGCAGTTTTCAGACCACGGTGGACACTGGACCGGCGCCGGCGGACACTGCCGACACTTCTGACATACGCACGCGTGCGGGGACACCTCCCCTACAACGCCACACTCTCGGATAAGCCCGAGAGGTGTAAAGAAAAGTGTGGCGGACCGTCCAGTGAGGTCAGAGGTCAGAAAAGTGCAGTTTTCAGACAACGGTGGACACTGGACCGGCGCCGGCGGACACTGCCGACACTTCTGACATACGCACGCGTGCGGGGACACCTCCCCTACAACGCCAGACTCTCGGATAAGCCCGAGAGGTGTAAAGAAAAGTGTGGCGGACCGTCCAGTGAGGTCAGAGGTCAGAAAAGTGCAGTTTTCAGACAACGGTGGACACTGGACCGGCGCCGGCGGACACTGCCGACACTTCTGACATACGCACGCGTGCGGGGACACCTCCCCTACAACGCCAGACTCTCGGATAAGCCCGAGAGGTGTAAAGAAAAGTGTGGCGGACCGTCCAGTGAGGTCAGAGGTCAGAAAAGTGCAGTTTTCAGACCACGGTGGACACTGGACCGGCGCCGGCGGACACTGCCGACACTTCTGACATACGCACGCGTGCGGGGACACCTCCCCTACAACGCCACACTCTCGGATAAGCCCGAGAGGTGTAAAGAAAAGTGTGGCGGACCGTCCAGTGAGGTCAGAGGTCAGAAAAGTGCAGTTTTCAGACCACGGTGGACACTGGACCGGCGCCGGCGGACACTGCCGACACTTCTGACATACGCACGCGTGCGGGGACACCTCCCCTACAACGCCACACTCTCGGATAAGCCCGAGAGGTGTAAAGAAAAGTGTGGCGGACCGTCCAGTGAGGTCAGAGGTCAGAAAAGTGCAGTTTTCAGACCACGGTGGACACTGGACCGGCGCCGGCGGACACTGCCGACACTTCTGACATACGCACGCGTGCGGGGACACCTCCCCTACAACGCCACACTCTCGGATAAGCCCGAGAGGTGTAAAGAAAAGTGTGGCGGACCGTCCAGTGAGGTCAGAGGTCAGAAAAGTGCAGTTTTCAGACAACGGTGGACACTGGACCGGCGCCGGCGGACACTGCCGACACTTCTGACATACGCACGCGTGCGGGGACACCTCCAGTGAGGTCAGAGGTCAGAAAAGTGCAGTTTTCAGACCACGGTGGACACTGGACCGGCGCCGGCGGACACTGCCGACACTTCTGACATACGCACGCGTGCGGGGACACCTCCCCTACAACGCCACACTCTCGGATAAGCCCGAGAGGTGTAAAGAAAAGTGTGGC